>NW_028270147.1:106693432-106849141 GCF_037043375.1 Chiloscyllium plagiosum | reverse complement strand
CTCTCTGTAAGTTCCTTGTACGTTTTTGTTGTGGTTCTGTTCGCCAAGCTGGGAATTTGTGTTGCAGACATTTCATCCCCTGTCTAGGTGACATCCTCAGTGCTTGGGAGCCTCTTGTGAAGTGTATCTGTGATCTTTCCTCCAGCATTTATAGTGATTTGTATCTGCCGCTTCCAGTTGTCAGTTCCAGCTGTCCGCTGCAATGTTTGGTATATTGGGTCCAGGTCGATGTGCCTATTGATTGAATCTGTGGATGAATGTGTTGCCTCTCGGAATTCCCTGGCTGTTCTCTGTTTGGCTTGTCCTATAATAATAGTGTTGTCCCAGTCGAACTCATGTTACTTGTCATCTGAGTGTGTGACTACTAAGGATAGCTGGTCATGTCGTTTCGTGGCTAGTTGGTGTTCATGGATGCGGACCGTTAGCTGTCTTCCTGTTTGTCCTATGTAGTGTTTTGTGCAGTCCTTGCATGGGATTTTGTACACTACATTGGTTTTGTTCATGAGCAGATTTGAATATGACTGTGATGGGTTACTCACCACATGCCTGGAGGGTGCAGCTCCAAGAAGAGTCAAGAAGCTTGATATCATTCAGTACAAATCAGCCTGCTTGATTGGCACCACATCGACAAACATTCACTCCCTCCACCACTGATGTTCAGTAGCAGCCGTGTGCACCATCTACAAGATACACTGCAGAAATCCACTAAATCTCCTGAGACAGCACCTTCCAAACCCACAACCATTTCCATCTCAAAGGACAAGAGCAGCAGATACACAGAACACCACCACTTACAGGTTCCCCTCCAATCCATATAGCATCCTGATTTGAAAATATATTCCTTCAGTGTTGCTGGGTCAAAATCCTGGACTTCCCTCCCTCTGGGCATTATAGGTTTATCTAAGGCACCTGGACGGCAGCAGTTCAAGAAGGCAGCTCACCACCACCTTGCAAAGGACAGGATTGTGACTCAGTGGATAGTGCTGCTATGTCACAGTGCCAGGGACTTGGGTTCAATTCCACCCTGGGATAACTATCTGTGTGAAGTTTCCACATTTTCCCCATGTCTGTGTGGGTTTCCTCCACACAGTCCATAGATGTGTCGGTTAGATGGATTAGCCATGCTAAATTGCACGTAGTGTCGAGGGATGTGCAGGCTGGGTGGGTTGGCCATAGGAAATGCTGCAGTACAGGGATGGGATCGGTCCAGATGGGATGCTCTTTGGTGGGTTGGTGTGAACTTGACGGGCTGAATAGCCTGCTTCCACCCTGTATAATGATTCCATGATTCTCAAGGGAAACTCAGAGTGTGTAATAAATGCTGGCCAAGATAGCAACACCCTTGTGCTCGGAGTGAGTTTTAAACAAAAAGACCATCTGCACTGCTTCCTATTCCATCAGTCTTTGTGTCAATGTGGAACTATGATTCTCATTAATACATACAGTAATTAGTTAAGGCCTCACCACAGAATCCTTGTGGTACACCACTCGTCACTCTTTCTCTGTTGTCTGTCACTAAACCAGCCTCCGAACCAAGTCAAACATTCATCTTCAATCCCGTGGGTTTTAACTTTGGTCAGCAGACTGTTTTGTGGAAAATTATCATCAATTCTGAAAGTTGATAAGTCTATATACATCAACTATTTTAGTTCATGCATTTGGTTTGTTAGTTAGAATCAACCCATCACAAATCTATGTGGGCTATTTCCAATTCTCTACATATTCATTCTCTCACCTATTAATTATAGATTCCAATGAAACCTTCAAAAGAGATGTTAGATTGACCAGGATATAATTTCCTCGGTTCCCTCTCTCATCTTTCTTGAACCTGTGGAGTTACAGCAAGACATTTTCCAAACTAAAGGAATGGTTGCTGCTTTGGAACCTGATGGGAAAAGCTTCTGAAACTTCTTCCGCCCACCCGCCTCCTTTAAACCCCTGTGGTCCTGAAGATCTGTCAGCCTTTAGAGCTTTGAGAGAAAGTGAGGGCTGCAGATGCTGGAGATCAGAGCGGAAAATGTGTTGCTGGAAAAGCGCAGCAGGTCAGGCAGCATCCAAGGAACAAGAGAATCGACGTTTCGGGCATAAGCCTGAAGAAGGCACCTAAGAGTTAACCAGATTGCTGTGGGACTGGAGTCTCATGAAATCCAGATTGGGTAAGGCTGAGACTGGACAGCAATCAGGGATCATTATCGTGGTCACCATTAATGAGGCTTGCTTTATGATGTGAATTCAAATTCCAGCACTTGTCTCTGGGGGAGACAGTACAGTTCGATATATTGTGGCAGGATCCTTGTTTTGTATCTCATCTGAAAGACAACAGCTCCCTCAGTTTTACAGTGTCAGCCTTGACTGTGTGCTCAACATAGGAATTAGGAGCGGGAGGAGGCAATTCAGCCCTTCAAGCCTGCTCCGCCATTTAACATGACCGTGACTGATCTTATCCTGGTCTCAACTCCACTCTCCTGACTGCTCCCCATCGCTCTTTATCTCACTTTCCATCAGAAACACATCTTTGTTGAACCTGTAGATTGTTTCTATCTCCACTGCACTCAGGGGCATTGAGTTTCACTGATTCACAACCCACTGGGAGATGTAGTTTCTCCTCAGCTCAGTTTTGAACCAACCTCCTCTCACTCGATATCGCTGACCTCTTGTTCCAGACTGTCCTGCAAGGGGGAGCATCTATTCAACATCCACCTTCTCAATCCCCTTTCCCATTTTCTATCCCTCCTCATTCTTTTGAACTCCAGTGAGTATAAGCCCAAGCTCTTCAACTGCTCCTCATGGGACAGCCCTTTCATTCCCGGAATCAGTCTGCGGAACATCCTCTGAACAGCCTCCAGTGCTGAAGGACTCTATGATCAAAATAGACTCCCCAAAGCTTCTGAGACAGAGGTGACAGTGCTCCCACTGACCAGGTTCCAGTTTGTACAAGGCTCTGCTCTCAGCTGGATGGTTGGGAGTTGGAGCTGATTTTAAGCTGTATATTGGAGAGGAGTAAGCAACCTTTTTGATCAAAGCCTCCAGAAATGTGAAGGTGAAATTTATGAGCAAATCAGAGCAATGATCTACTCAGATATTTTGACTCCTGGGGCCTGCTGAGTACTAAAACTCAGCATTTAGTGATTGCTGAGAAATATCTTCATTGACTTTGACATTAATTGTATTTTTCAGGTTCCACAGTTTAATGAAGAGCCCAGAAGATTATAGCTTTGGGTTATTTCCCGATCTCATTGTTGCTGTCTACAAGGCTGTGAAGGACACAGAGTGGAAGAAGTACTTTCCAAAAGAATAGAGGCTGCTCCTGTCTTCAAAGGGTTGCCATCCCTTGAGTGGATATGAGACAGAACCACATGTATGCTTCAGGGCTAGAATGGAAAGAAGGAACTTGCATTTGTAACACAGAATCCCTATAGTGTGGAGGTAGGCCATTCAGCCTATTGACTCCATACCGCCCCTCCGAAGGTCATTCTATCTCGACGCCTATCCTATCTCTGTATGTTCCAATGGCTACTCCACCAAGCCTGCACATTCCTGTACACTCTGGGCAATTTAGCATGGTCAATGTATCGAGCCTGCAGATCTTTAGACTGTGGGAGGAAACCAGAGCACTCGGGGGAAGCCCACGCAGATACAGAGAGAATGTGCAGACTCCACACAGACCCAACTGAGGCGGTTCCCTGGCACGGTGAGGCAGCAGTGCTAACCACTGAGCCATCGTGCTGCCTATTATTGCTTGCTGTCATGTCTGTTTCATGACTTGTAATTTATTTTATTGTTTTAAATAAACCAACAAATAGAGTTAATGGATTGATTATGGGACCATTATCTTTAACCTCACAGTGAAAGGCTGGAGAAAACACTGTGCAGATGAGGCCTATTGCACAAGCAGCTTAATCTGCAGGTAGAAAATACGAGTGGCAGTCTTTGCTTGTGCGAAGGTGTGTGAGGCAACATATGGACAAGGAACAAAAGTAGGCCACTCGGCCCTTTGAACCTGCTCCCCCATTCAATAAGATCGTGATTGATCTGATTTTAACCTCAACTCTACATTCTCTGATAATGTTCCATCCCTTAAGTCATCAATAATCTATCTACCTCTTCCTAGGGTAAATATAGGGTCGGGAAATGGGTCTGGATTAGTTACTCTTCGGAGGGTTTGTGTGGACTTGTTGGGCTGAAGGGCCTATTTCCACACTGGATGGATTCTAAATTCTGCATCCACTGCCTTTTAAGGAGGGGAATTCCAAAGACTGACAATCTCTGAGAGAAAAACATGTTTCCTAATCTCTGTTTTGAATGGACTCTCCCTTAATTTTAAACAGTGATCCCTAGTTCTGGATTCTCCCACAAGAGGAAACATCCTTTCCACATTCACCTGGTCAAGGACCCTCAGGATCTTACTTGTTTCAATGAAGTCTTGCATTCAGTTTCCCCTCACACTACACCATAATGTTTTATGAGCTTTCCTGATGACTTGCTGTACCTACATACTAACCTTCTGTGATTAATGCACAGAGACCCAGATATGGTTCTGGGGACACAGGCTCAAATCCCAACGTGGCAGATGGGGGAATTTAAATTCAATTAAAAAGTCTGCAATTAAGAGTCTAACGGTGACCATTAATCCATGTAGATTGTCAGGAAAACCCCTCTGGTTTACTAACGTCCTTTAGGGAAGGGAACTGCTATCCTTACCTGGTCTGGCCTACATGGGAATCCAATCCCACAGCAATGTGGATGACTGTTAACTGCCCTCTGGGGCAATTAGGGGTGGGCAATAAATGCTGTGTGAGTCAGTGACGTTCTCATCCCGTGAATGAATGGAAAAGAAAAATCTGACTATAAGTAATCGACGAGGATTAAAGTCATTTGTAATTAATGAGCAGCCTTTGTTCCAGGCCCTCATTATCTCCTGATTTATTCTCTTTCCCACCATAAAGCTACTGTTAGGAAGCATGGAGACTATTCCTATCAGCTCTTGGATCTCTTCCCTATTTGTGTTGCTTTCCAGAACACAGGTGTCTTCCTGCTCCAACCTCCATTCCTCACCCTCACACTGTTCTCCCTCTCTCCACTCCTGACCTCTCACACTGTTCTGCAGCCTCCGCTCCTCACCCAAACCTATTTAAGACCAGGGGTTATAAGATTAAAGTGGAAGTATGTTTTGACCCAGCGTGTGGTAGATATATGGAACATGCTGCCTGAGAGGGTGGTGCAGGCTGAAAATTTCACAACCTTTAAAAACATTTGGATGAGCACTTATAATACCTGGGCATGGTAGGCTCCAGACAACTGCGGGTATATGGGATTAGTGTAGTTGAGTGTTTGTTGGTCAGCATTGTCATGGTGGGCCGAAGGGCCTATTACTATGCTAAGTGACTCTCGAACCTGGGTCCCTGGCTCTGTGAGGCAGAGGTGCTGTGTCGCCCATATTGAGGGAGGCACACAACAAAATCAGCACAAAAGGTGATAAGAATTCAGCTCTTCCTATTTTTGAAAGCCCCACCGCCACATCACCCAGTTAGCAAATTAAAACAAACGATGGGTTATTAGCACAGCTCCCTGCTGGGGTGGTGAAGGGAGGTGTGGTCACTGGTCAGATAACAAAGACATGGGAAGAGAGGGAGTGGACTTAATTAAAATGAAAGGGGAGTAGTGTGGGTGGAATCTGTGAATGGATACTTACCCATCTGACAGAGTGACCTCCACCTGGCAATCTATTTTACGCGATGTAGAAACATAGAGGATAGGAGCAGGAGTAGGCCATTTGGCCCCTCCAGCCTGCTATGCCATTCATTATGATTGAAGCTGGTCATGGAGCACACTACTATAATCCATCCCTACCCCATATCCCTTGATTCTTTAGCCACAAGAGCTATCTCTACCTCTTTCTTGATAACATCATGTTTTGGCCTCAACCACTTTCTGTGACAGAGAATTCCACAGGCTTACCACTCTCTGGGTGAAAACATTTTTCCTCAATTCTGTCCTATAGAGTTTACCCCTTAACCTTAAACCATCTGCTCTGTTTCTGGACTTCCCCACCATTGGGAACATCCTTCCTCCATCTAACTTGTCTCGTCCTGTTCCAATTTTATAGCTTTCTCCAAGAGTCCCTTCCTTCATTCTTCTAAACGCCAGTGAAGACAATCCTCATCAACTCAACCTCTCCTTATCCGTCAGTCCTGCCATCACAGAAATCAAATGGCATTGAGTAATTATTAATCAGCCCATTGTGGAACACAGACTTTGTAGGTCAGGGTTAGAAGACAATCATTGCTGGTTCTAAAATTCAGGGTTCGGGTGCAGTAATCTCAATGGAATTATTGGATACAATCTTACAACAGCAGAAAGATGGGAGGTGTAGATGGAGGGTGCAGACAGCGGTGTAGACAGTGGGTGTAGATGGTGGGTGTTCACAGAGGAACTAGACAGTGGCTGTGGATGCTGGGTGCAGACAGTGGGTACAGACGGTGGTGCAGACAGTGGGTGTAGACGGTGGGTGCAGACAGTGGTGTAGACAGAAGGTGCAGATGGTGGGTGCAGACGGTGGTGTAAATGGTAGTGTAAACACAAACAAGACTTTGCGTAGTGACCAGACGAGTGGCTGTGTGGAATCACACAGAGAGCAGTCTGTGAGCCTGACACAGTCCGGGACACCCCCTGGTGCTGAAGGTCATGCTGCTGCTGACAAAGGTCACATTTTAACTGAAACTGCACTCCCTCCCTACACACTCCCCTCTTGTCCCCATTTATCCTCACTACAACACAATGAGATGCCAGTCAGCACCCTGCTCCCTCGCTCAGTCTCCATTGACCTTGCCTCCATTAGCCTTGACCCTCCTCCCAAGCACTTACTTGGGCCTTCTCTGAAGCTTGAGCCATTTCCTCTGATCTTTGATCATGTGTTTGCCATCTTAGAACTGCCTCACCTAGTCACCATTAACCTGCACTGCCCTCTCAACATGGAGCACAGATTGATACAAAGCAGAAAAGGTCCTTTGTCCCATTGAGTCTGTACCAACATAACTACCACTAAAGGCACTCTCATCCCAATTTCCTGCACATATCCCAGATCCTTGCATGTTATGATATTTAAAGGTTGTAAGGTTTCCACCCTGCACTACCTTCCCTGACAGAGGGTTGCATGTTTATAGTTTATATCACGTCAGGCTCACGGAGCTTAACAAAAGCTCAAACTCTTTGGGCATTGTTTTAAATTTGTGGCATGGTGGCTCAGTGGTTAGCACGGCTAACTCACAGCACCAGGGAGCCAGGTTTGATTTCAGCACGCTCCTCCTATGTCTGTGTGGATTTCCTCAGTGTGCTCCAGTTTCCTCCCACAATCCAAAGATGTGCAGGTTAGGTGAATTGGCCATGTTACAATTGTCACAGTGTTCAGGAATGTGTCGGTCAGGGGAAATGTCGAGTGATAGGGCAGGGGAATGGGTCTCGGGGAGTTTCTCTTCAGTGGGTCGGTGTGGACTTGTTGGGCCAAATTGGTGATGTCTGTAATGAAATCTTTGAAACCATTCATTTTGTCTAGTGTTGTTTAGTTCTTGCACTCCTTGTTCGATAAATGTTTCATTTTTTCTGATAATATGAGTTCCCTGATGAACTGTTAACCGTGTACAATCAGGGAGTCCTGGCTGACAGATAAAAAGATTAGATTAGATTACTTACAGTGTGGAAACAGGCCCTTCGGCCCAACAAGTCCACACTGACCCGCTGAAGCGTATACCACCCAGACCCATACTCCTACATTTACCCCTTCACCTAACACTACGGACAATTTAGCATGGTCAATTCACCTAACCTGCACATTTTTTTGGATTGTGGGAGGAAACCGGAGCACCCGGAGGAAACCCACGCAGACACGGGGAGAATGTGCAAACTCCACACAGAGAGTCGCCTGAGGCGGGAATTGAACCCGGGTCTCTGGCGCTGTGAGGGGAGTGTCAGAAGGACTGATGCTCTGGGACCTGACTCTGAATAACAACCTGCCAACCAACCCCCTCCTTCTGTCACCCTCAATCTCCCCATGCTTACTCTTGTGGCCCCATCGATCCAGCCTGTGCTGCCTTTGGGAGAGGTTGACCTTCCCTCCATTCCTGATGAAGACCTTATGCCCAAAATATTGATTCCTGCTCCTTGGATGCTGCCTGACCTGCTGTAGTTTCCCAGCAACACACTCTCAACTCTGATCTCCAGCATCTTCAGTCCTCACTTTCCCCTTCCCCCACTCGCTCATTACAAACAGAAATGACTGGTGGTGAGTGCACTGCCTCTGAAATCCCTCCCTTACTGAGAACACACTCTCAGTATTCACCTTTCTCAGCTGCCATCTCAATTTCATGACAAATTCTGTGAACTATGATCCTGCCCCACTAGCTGCCTGATGAAGGAGCAGTACTTCCAAAGAAACCTGTTGGACTCTAACCTGGTGTTGTGCGATTTTTAACTTTGGTCAAATGAGCTGCCATCTCAGGCTAAATTGTTTTTCATCTGAGATTTGAGAAGATTAAGGCCTAATCTTCAATCCCCATCACAAAGCCTATTCTCTATCCATCACTTAGAGACACCTGCAGGCAACACAGAGTAACACACTGACACTCACTGAGATACCTGCAGGCAGTGCAGAATAACACATACACATTCAGAGACACACCTGGGTTTTCTTTCCTCTTCAAATGGGACGGAATTGCCCCGTGTGTCCATAGGGTCAGATTGAGAATGTTCAGTCCGGGGACATCTGGGAGTCACGGCTGGGGAGGACCATCAATGATAAATCTTCTGCTGTCATATTCTGTAGCCCCTGGGCCATCTCAGTGAGGATCATCCAGGGCTCAGGGTGGATTCCAGAGCAGCTCATTATCCTGACTGTTGTGTTCCTCAGTCCACATGTGGCTCCAGCAATCTCATTCCATGGCTCTAGTATCAGTGGGAACCCATAGGGCTAAAATCTTCTCCAAACAGACCCTCACACAGTGGGGAGGCTGCTGGTGGCTCAGAAACCCGTTGGATTTAGTCACAGATTCCACCGTGGCTCTTTCATTCAAACACAGCATTAGCACACTGACACCACATTCAGAGGATAATCCTGAGATGGGGCAAGTTTGGTTCTTGATTCCAATGTGAGGACATGGGGGTTGGGTGTGAAATGTCCAGTCTGAAACTGATACTTTATAATGAAGAATAGAAACTGTTGTTAGAATAAAGTCAGGTGTTGATGGGAGTGAGGAATATCTCAGTGATCTGTCTCCAGAATCCACAGATGGTACACATCCTTCTGTCAGACTCTGAAGGCTGGAATCAGCTCCTCGACATCATATATTTCTCTATCTTTCCCAGAAAAGGTGAAGTATTCTCTGCCTCTCTGGGACAGGACATTTTAAAAAGGGCTGTGGGAAGGGAGTCATTGTTGACTCCCAATGGTAAAGCCAATGGAAGGATGTGGAGCTGGCTCTGTGAAATGTTAGGGCACAGAGGGACACCAGAAGCAATTCAATGTTGTCGCTCTCTCCTTTGAAATTGCTAAACTGGTAACAATTAGTTTTTGCTCACAATTTGTCCCCTTGTATTTGATCCACATGCCTTTCTTGCTTTGCTTCTTTCAACTTGAGTCTGTGGGTAGTTCCACCAAAACCCAATCTCCTCACACTCATCCTGGCCCCTGAAGAGATTAGAGACAAATAAAAACCTGCAAATGCTGGAATCCAAGGTTGACAAACAGGAGGCCGGGAGAACACAGCAAGCCCAGGCAGCATCAGGAGGAAGAGAAGTCGATGTTTTGGGTATAACCTTTCTTCAGGAAGTGGGGCAGGTGGGTGTTGGGGGAGCTACAGATAAAGGGAGTGGTGGGGGCAGGGTGATTAGGTGGGGATAAGTGGAGACAGGTAGAGGATAGGACCTGGTTGGTCGAGGGGATGGATGATTCCGGATTCATCTCACCCATCGACCAATCAGGTCAAACTCTCTATCTTTCTCAACCTATCCCCACCTCACCAACTTGCTCCAACCCACCCCTTTATCTGCAACTCCCCTCACACCTATCCCCCCTTCCTGAAGAAGAGTTACACCTGAAATGTCGACCCCTGAAGAGATTAGACGAGGTTATTTCACTGAATCAAATCATCGAGCCCATCAATCCTGAGAACAGATTCCAGCATTGAAGTCATATTTCCTGTTTGCAAATGTAAAGTGTCTCTCAGGCTGAAAGAAGGAAGCTTTCGATTGAGAAATGAATGACCTTAACCCAGATCCTGAACAACAGCACAACAGAATGGAGTGATATAAATCAGAAACAGGAAAAATGCAGGATAGCATATATACTGCAGCTCACACTGAGTGCAGCCAGCACAGAGGGGAATGCTGGGGAGTTTGGTCAGTGTGGGAGTTTGGTGAACTGGGGGAAGGAGTCTACCTTTGCTTTTTCAAACTGATTTGGAACTGTCACTTCAGCTGCTGGGAGCCTGCACACGCACTTGGTTTGAATGAAAGAAAATGATAAACAAGAAAATAGGAATCTGGGATTTGTTTAGTTTGAGGGGCTGTATAAATAGACTGCTTCAGGACATGTCCATTAGGGGAGGTTAATAAATGGAAAGTATTGAAACTTCAAAACAGAATGAAGACAATTACTGCTCTAATGAAGGAATGGATATTTTTCATTTGTAAGTGAGATCAACATTTCTTTATTGCATTGAAATGATTCAGGGTAAATATATCTGCAGTGAATGTATAAAACTACAGGAACTCCCATTCAGGGAGTTTGGAATGAAGGCTGAATTGAAAAAGCAGTGATATATCAGGGAGTGCTGGAGATACCTGGAGACTTAGTTCCAGAAGGAAGTTATAGGCCTCAGGACTGCACAGTTCAATTCCAAATGTAGTAAGGGGGAGGAGGGTATGACCCATGAGGGAGGCAGATAGGGAGTTGGAGAATACTGTGGGATAGGAAAACCCCTCACTCTTCTAAACCCCAGTGAGAACAAGGCAGCATTTCCAATCCTTCTTCATCACACAGCCCACTCATTCCAAGGATCAATCGGGTAAAACTCCTCTGAACTACTTCCAATGTATTTATATTCTTCCTTCAAGAAGGAGACCAAAACTACACACATTATTTGAGATGTGGTCACACCAATGTCCAGGAATAACTGAAACATCACAGTCTCACTTTCTGGTCCCAAATCACACCTACTCTTACTTTTACCAGCCTTTTTACTGTCCATCTTTAATTGTCCTGGACAAGATGGTGCTGTAGGTAGACCCACAATGTCCTTAGGAAGGGAATTCCAGAATTCTGACCCAGTAATAACATTTCCAAGTCAAACTGGTGAATAATTTAGAGGGAACTTGCTGGGGTGATGTTCCCATTTTATCTGCTGTCCTTGTCCATCTTGATTCAAGTAATCATGGGTTCAGAAGGTGTTGTCTCAGGACTTTTGATGAATTTATTGCAGTGCATCTTGTAAATAGTACACACAGATGTTACTGAGTGTTGGTGTGGAGGGAATGGATGTGTGTGGAAGTGGTGCCAATCAAACAAGTTAAAATTTGATAAACAAAATTTAAATAAAATAATATAAAACAACTTAAAATGGAATAAAATAAAATGGTGCTGCTTTTTTGATAAAACATCACTGAACCCCAAAAAGTTAACTCCTCCTGTCCCCACAGAGGCTGCACCTGTTCCCTTTTTCCAACATCATGCTTCTATTTGAGATTTGCAGTATTTTGTTTTTGTATCTGTTTTAATGCCATTGGTTATCAGAGAAGTATTGGTCAGCACACTGGCGGGGATTTTGTCTGAGATGATTGGAAAGCCCTTACATTCACATTGACCTGAGGATGCAGTGGTTTAACCAATCATCCAGCAGATGGTATCTTTGCCTTTGCCAGCCTCAGGATAGTGCTCCAGTCTCTGGAGTGGGGCTTGAAACCTGCAGGTTCAGGTGACAGCATTACCACTGAGGCTGTCTATTCTTTCCTGGGATGTGGGTGTCACTGGCAAGACCAGCATTTGTTCCCCATCCCTAAGCTTCAGTGTTTGCGCTCAGTGTGCATTTTCCCTTGCTAATTACCCCCCTTTTACATGAAAATGAGGAAAGAATGCTTGTTGGTTCAGTTCTCTTTTAATCATTTCAGAATATTCAAAGCTGCGAGCACAGAGCAGTCACGTTCCCAGACAAGATGGTGAGGTCCCACAGACAGTAAACGAATGACGAAACCCATCTGTTTTGTTGGCACTAGTTGAATAGTGAGCAGGACAGCCAAGGGAATCTTTCAGAATGGGATCTTGTCGAGCCCGCTGAGGTGGGGTGGGGGTGGTCGCGGTGTGGTGGTGGTGTAGCCTCAAATGATGGTGCCAGAGACTGTGCAACTTTCAGCAGTGCCCCACAGTCTCAGCCTGGATTCTGTGCTCTCATTTCTGAGGTGGCTTTCAACCCGATGACCATTTTGACGATGAGGCAGGAACATTGCCCATGGAGCCACGGTCAGTAACAATGTAAACTGTGTGGCTCTGAAAGCCTGAGTCTGCACCTCAGCTCAGAAGGATATCAGCGCATTCATCAAATCTGTTTCTGCCCCTCTGCAGGCTGACCAGGCTGCCTGTGCCTTTCCAACACTCCCACGTTTCCTCTTGTGCCACAGCTCATTCTCCTGAGGGATAGTTGTGCTCGGAGTCGAAACGTGTGGTGCTGGAAAAGCCCAGCAGGTCAGGCAGTTGTGCTCAGGCCGAGGACATGACCTTGTCCCTCTGTCAGATCCTCTTTGAGAAACTCATGGCTCACCACCGCCCTCTGCAGGAAGATTAGGGAAGAGCAACAAGCAAGGATGGAGGTGGAGACGTGGGGCTTCAGATGCTGATCTTTGCACTTTGGTGGCACGCTTTGTTGGCTGCTTGTAAGATCTTTGCGTAAAACTATATTTTTGCTGATCCCACTGCTAATCCGAAGAACACTCCACCCTTCAGTCTGACAAACCAGGTTCACTCATTTCAAGGCTCTGTTTTTGGGCGAGGCTCCAGTCTTTCAAAGAGATTAATTCAAGCCTCACCAGTTTGTTCATTTGAATTGGATGCCATTTATTTTGATTTCTCCTGGGGTGGGGTGGGCGTTGACGTGTCGGTTATTTTTTGCTCTTCCCGAATTGTCCTGGAGGTGGCGATGGTGAACCATGTAATATCTAGGAAGCAACTGACAGGTCATTCCCACTGGAATCCACTGGAATGACTGGGGGTTTGTTTGCGGCTAATGGAAGGAGTCGTTACCCATAATCCTCAGCTGCAGTGCAAGTACTCTATAGTTAGTGGAAGGCAGCTGTTCCACTGTGCCCACACAATATCAAGTCAGAAAGCACA
The DNA here is from genome assembly GCF_037043375.1 of Chiloscyllium plagiosum. Lineage (NCBI taxonomy): Eukaryota > Metazoa > Chordata > Chondrichthyes > Orectolobiformes > Hemiscylliidae > Chiloscyllium > Chiloscyllium plagiosum. The sequence continues at coordinate 106,835,769 of NW_028270147.1, read as the reverse complement.
CAACACCAGGCTCTAGCTCAACAGGTTCATTTGAAATCACAAGTTTTCGAAGCACGGCTCCTTCATCAGGTGTACCCCCATCGGTATCCCCCACATTACTGAACAGTACAAATAACTGGGGCTCTGCGAGGAACCAACCGGCTCAATCTTAGAGAGTACAGCTCTCGAATCAGGATACCACAATGAAAATGCCCTGCATGCTATGGTATATCAAAAAGAAACACATTGATGTGACTTTAGATTGTCTTCAGATTGTACTTTTTTCTCATTCTGTGATACACGTAGACATTGTCAGTGTTGGGTATCACAAAGTATGTTTCCTCCTTTAAGCACTTTCCAACACACCCTCTCCATCTTGCGTTAATCCTTATTGACTCTTCGACACTGTCCCTGTTCCGTCACTCCGTCCCGGTCCCAGAGGGATTGATGGCCTGAGTTCATGACACCGCACTGTGTGAAGGTTGGTGTGAAGTGAGGCCAGTGTGTTGGAGCTTGGGCCCCTGCCTCAGGCCCAGGTGTAGGGGCCTGTTCAACAATCTGCACATTGTCCTTTTTCTCTTTCTGAATGAACTGGATCAAGTTGCAGTAACGGGCTGGCAACAAGGTGTCTTGTCTAAAATGTTCCCTGCATTGGATACAGAACTAGGTTAGTCACAGGAGACAAAGGGTAGCGATGGAAGAACGGTTTTCAGAATGGAGGGCTGTAACTAGTGATGTTCCACGGGGATCGGTGGTGGGAACTCTGCTGTTCATGATCTCCATAAATGATTTGGAGCAAAGCGTAGCTGGTCCAATGAGTAAGTTTACGGTTGATACAAAGATTGGTAGAGTTGCAGATAATGAGAAGGATTGTCAGAGGATACAGCAGGATATTATATCAGTTGGATGCATGGACAGAAAAATGGCAGATGTAGTTTAATCCAGACAAATGTGAGGTGATGCATTTTGAAAGGCAATATACAGGTGGGAATTATGCAGTGAATGGCGGAATCCTTTGGAGTATTCATATGCAGAGGGATCTGGATGTGTATGTTGACAGATCACTGAAGGTGGCAGCACAGGGAGGTAAGGCAATAAAAAAGGGGTACGGCATGCTTGCCTTCATTGGAAGGGGCACTGAATATAAGGATAGACAAATTATGCTGCAGATTTATTGAACATTAGTTAGGCCACACTTGGAATATTGTACACAGTTCTGGTCACCACACCATCAGAAGGATTTGGATGTTTTGAAGATTGTGCAGAAAATGTTTATCAGGATATTGTCTGGTATGGCGGATAGTAGTCCTGAAGAAAGGTTGAATAGACTGGGTTTGTTTTCACTGGAATGCGAAAAAATGAGGCGTGTCCTGATAGACGTTTATAAAGTTGTGAATGGGATATGTAGAGTGGAGAATATGAGGCTTTTTATCCCCAGGGTGGAGGGGTCAATTATTGGGGAACAGAAGTTCAAGGGGCGGGGGAATTTAAAACAGATGTGCGAGGCAAGTATTTCACACAAAGGGAGTTGAGTACCTGGGACACACTGCCAGAGGAGGGGGTGGAAGCAGACACAATAGAAGTATTCAAGAAATACCTGCTCTAATACATGAATAAGAAGGGAATAGAGGGATATGAATCCTGGAGGTGAAGTTTCAGTATGGAAGGCCAAAATGTGTCAGCATGGGCTTGTAGGGCCGAAGGGCCTGTTCCTGTGCTGTATTGTTCCTTATTCTTTGGTCCCTGTTGTTGAATTGGATTCTCGGGAGCCAGCTCCGTATGAAGAGCCTGTTCTCATTCTTTTGTTGGAGTTCATGGGGCAGCTGCTGCTTCCTTGCTGCGTCACTGATCAAACCAACAATGCGGAAAGCCTCTTGATATTTTAAATACACTGTCTGCAGGAAAATGTTTGGCCGAGGTCTTAATATTGTTTAATATTGTTAAATAAGATAATGACGTCAATACACCAGTGTTGTTTACGGCTCGGAACATTTACCATCATAGTCCAAGATTTAAATGGACCCTAACTCGGGATAATACAGTTTTCAATGTTTCTCTCCCCTGACGTGTTATGAAGAGGTTTTGATAACGTGTTTTGATGAAGACAGTGCATCATCAACACCGTTTGGTGGAGTGGGTGTCTGTTTGAATTCTCGCTTGTGATAATACAGTTTTAAATGTGTCAGTGTTACTTTCCCCACTCTCTGGGGGGTGTCGCTGTCACTGTCTCCACCCCACCCTTCACTCTCAGGGTGATACAATTTTTAGCATCCTTTCTGTCTGAGAATATCCCTGTTCTTGTCCCTCCTCTCTCAGGGACGGGGTGGGTGTTTCACATGCACCTGGTTTGTTAGTTCCATTTACTCTCTTGTAAAATGGGTAATCCCTGTTTTACTCTGGTAACAGTGAGTTAAAGCCCGGCACAGTTCACCCTTCATCTCTATCATATCTCAGGGCCTAAGGTTGGTCAGTACTGTCTGGGCCCAGACAAATCCCACCACTTCTCGCAGTTTTCCCTCTTTCCTATCTTTACTGAACACCTTGTATCCAGGAATCCCCAATCCCGCCTGATCTCTGTTAGAGCCACAGTATCAGATTTCCACTTGTCAATCTGTGTCTGTACCTCCCCAACACTGTATTATTGACCCATTTCAGTCTGTTTTCCATCAGTCAGGGTCCTTAATTGGCAAAGGCTGCATTTAACGAATCTCAATGATTGTGGAGACCTGGTGAGGTTGGGAAAAATCAGAAGGATCAGTTGCACTATTTGCATTATGTACAGGGTCCGGGACGCAACAAGCGGTACCTGGGATGCCAGGGGGCCCGTTGTGCTCGGGTCTGGGACTGAGGAGCCTGTAATCTCTGGTCGCTGTCCCTGATTTGTGGGTCCTCTCTGATGGAGACCATTGTGAAATCCATTGTCAAGATCGCCACCTCGTGGACTGGAGAAGCAAGAACATGCAGTGCCCGTGGGCACAACCTGAATGTGATCAGAGGACAAGGTCAAAAATCATGCGACACCAGATTTATTATGCAAGCGGGCATCAGAGCCGCCCCGCATTTGCCACGGAACTATGCCTACATCCGGAAACGATAAGAATTCATTTTTATGTTTTAAACAGCAGTCGCAGCTTTAAACCCACAAAAACTCAGCAGCTGCCGGTCTGCCCACGTGACTGGGAGATAGGAGATAGAGGACAGATAGAATCCACACTCGACCAACATTACCCATGACTCATGGGCCAAAACTCTGGAATTAATTAAATATGGAAACCCATCTCCTAATCACATCAAGAGACTGACTGAAACACACACATACCCATCGATACGGAGCCATTCTGACACATCCACCAAACAGGTACGGACAGACCAATACACACCAACACCCCAAGGGAACAAAGGGGGGTGCTAGCCCCTGCCCTCACAGAGAGAGACAAGCAGATAATACCCGGACCCGTTTTACATAAACCAATTAGCACCCTATTGTGCGTGCCCTGCAACTCTCCTGGGACGGCAGGAAACAGCCTATTCGCACCTACTCCAGTGATGATGGGGAACTATCATCCCATTCATCCTCAAATCCCACAATATGTAGCTGCGCGGGGGAACAGCAGAGCAGCCGAGATTCGAACCTCGGTTGATCTCCGCCGGCGTTACTGCAGTAATAAATGTTACCGATTGTTGAACCGCACTCTGGGCTCGGACTGATATCATTTCATCCGCGCTAACAATTAGAACAACAGGTTTAGTAGAAAACATAACCTTTCAGAGCCTCGCCCTTTCTTCAGGTGATCAGAGGAGCAACTAAGGTGAATTTAATCAACAGAGAAAACAAACTCTGCTGTTCATTTCCTTCTCAGTTGACTCTGTCCTCTTAAATGACATGAACAAGAGACAAGGCAGGAATAAAGAATATAAGGACACCACCAGTGACCTCCTGAAATTCATAAGAAACCTCATCCAGCACTTTGATGAAAAGTAAGAGTATGTGAACCATACTTAGTGACAATATTTTCCTGCTTTTTCAGTTTTTAGCATCGATTCAAAGCAGAACGAGTCTTTCTTTCTCCTTTCCTCCTTGAAACTCTTACTGAGATGATCAAACCCAGCCACAGTTCATGTGACGGGCTGAGGGATTGCCTAATTATTGAGAGAGGGGACTGGGTCAGGATTCCCTAGAATTCAGAAGGCTGGGATGAGATTTCACTGAAACATTTCAAATTCTCCAGGGCCCTGACAGGGTAGATTTTGGAAGGATGAACCCCTACCTGGGGATTCTAAAGCAGAGTCCCAGTCTGGGAATAAGGGGTTAGACGTTTCGACCAGAGATGAGGAATGGGTGGCACAGTGGCTGGCACCACTACCTCACAGCGCCAGGGACCTGGGTTTGATTCCACCTTCAGGCAACTGTCTGTGTGGACTTTGTATGTTCTCCCTCTGTCTGAATGGGTTTCCTCTGGGTGCCCCAGTTTGCTCTCTCAGTCCAGAGATGTGCAGGTTCGTTGGATTGGCCATGGAAGTGTAAGGTTAGGAGAGGGGGCTAGTTCTGGTGAGTTGCTGCTTGTACTTGATGGGCTGAATGACCTTCTTCCACACAGTAGGGATTTTATGATTCTATGTTGCTGTGGGTCTGGAGTCATATGTCAGTCAGTATGGACAAGGACAGCAATCTGATGGACATTAGTGGGCCCGACAGGGTTCTCCCCCAACAATGGTCATCATTAGACTCTTAACTCCAGAGTCTTTTTGAATTTAAAATTCCACTCCATGCATTGCCAGGATTTAGATTAGATTCCCTACAGTATGGAAACAGGCCCTTTGGCAAAACAAGTCCACACCGACCCTCCGAAGAGTAACCCACCCAGACTCATTCCCCATATTCACCCCTGACTATGGGCAATTTAGCGTGACCAATTCACCTAACTTGCACATCTTTGGATTGTGGGAGGAGACCGGAGTACCCAGTGGAAACCCATGCAGACTCAGGGAGAATGTGCAAACTCCATAAAAGGCAGTCACCCAAGGCTAAAATTGAACCTGGGATCCTGGTGCTGTGAGGCAGCAGTGCTAACCACTGTACCACCGTGCTTCCCCACGGTGATCCCAGGTCCCCCAGAACATTACTTGGCTCGTTGGATTAAGAATCTAGTGATGATACCATTAACTCATTGCCTCCCCACATGTGTATTATCGCTATCTTGAATTTATTCAAACGCCTAAGCATCGATGAGTATCCCAAAGATTCAAAACCCTCTGAGTCAAGAAATTCATAGAATCCCTACAATGTGGAAACAGGCCATTCAGCCCAAACCGCCTCTCCAAAGAGCATCTCCCACAGACCCACTCCCCTGTAACCTTGCATTTCCCATGGCCATTCCACCTAACCCGCATGTTTGTGGACTGTGGGAGGAAACCAGATCACCGGGAGGGAATCCAGGCAGGCACAGGGAGAACATGCAAACTCCACACAGTTAATTGCCTGAGGGTGGAATTAAACCTTGGTCCCAGTGCTGTGCCACCCCATTTGATTCTGGGCAATAAATGCTGACATAGCAAGTGATACCTAATCCAGTAAATGAATTAAGAAAAGATCAGTCAAGTTTAGGATAGGACTGTGGTGGGTTACTCCCCACTTGCCTGGATGGATGCAGCTCCAAAAACAATCAAGAAGCTTGATATCTTCCAGTACAAAGCAGCCTGCTTGATTGGCACCACATCGATAAACATACACTCCCTCCACCACTGATGCTCAGGAACAGCCGTGTGCACCATCTACAAGATGCACTGCAGGAATTCACACCAAGTCTCTTGAGACAGCACCTTCCAAACTCACGATCATTTCCATGTAGAAGGATACAGAACACCACCAAAAACATGTTCCCCTCCAATCCACATAGAATCTTGATTTTAAAATATATTACTGTTCCTCCAGTGTCGCTGGATGAAAATCCTGGAATTCCCTCCCTAAGGGCATTGTGGGTTTATCTACAGCACATGGACTGCAGTGGTTCAACAAGGCAGCTCACCACCACCTTGCAAAGGGCAGGATTGTGGCTCAGTGGTTAGTGCTGCTACCTCACAGCACTAGGGACCTGGGTTCAATTTCACCCTGGGACAACTGTCTGTGTGAGGTTGCACATTTTCCCCATGTCTGTGTGGGTTTCTTCCACACAGTCCATAGATATGTTGGTTAGGTGGATTAGCCATGCCAAATTGCGCATAGTGTCGAGGGATGTGTTGGCTGGGTGGGTTGGCCATAGGAAATGCTGCAGTACAGGAATGGGGTCAGTCCAGATGGGATGCTGTTTGGTGGGTTGGTGTGGATTTGATGGGCTGAATGGCCTGCTTCTACACTGTATGATGATTGCATGATTCACAAGGGCAACACAGAACGTGTAATAAATGCTGGCCCAGAAAGCAACACCCATGTCCTCAGAGGGAGTTTTAAACAAAAAGACCATCTGCACTGCTTACTATTCCATCAGATTTTGTGTCAATGTGGAACTATGATTCTCATTAATACATGCAGTCAGTCGTTAAGGCCTCACCACAGAATCCTTGTGGAACACCACTCGTCACTTTCTTTCTCTGTTGTCTGTCACTAAACCAGCCTCTGAACCAAGTCAAACATTCATCTTCAATCCCATGGGTTTTAACTTTGGTCAGCAGATGTTTTGTGGGAAATTATCGAGTATTTCTGAAAGTTGATGAGACTTTTTGCCCTATCGACTATTTTGGTCAATGCATTTGGTTCGTTAGTCCGAACCTACTCATCACAAATCTATGTGGGCTATTTCCAATTCTCTACATGTTCATTTTCTTGGCTGTTAATTATAGATTCCAATGAACCCCCCAAAAGAGATGTTAGATTGACCAGAATGTAATTTCCACGGTTCCCTCTCTCATCTTTCTTGAACCCGTGGAGTTACAGCAGGATATTTTCCAACTTAAAGGAATGGTTGCTGCTTTGGAACCTGATGGCAAAACCTTCTGAAAATTCTTCCCCCCTTCCTTTAAACCCCTGAGGTCCTGGAGAATCTGTCAGCCTTTAGAGCTGCTTGCTTTCCAATGCTGTTTTCTGGCATGTATCAAGTTTTGCGAATTCCAGTCTTCAATTCATTACTAACCACCCTGGAATGGAAGCTGCATTATCCCGTTCCTTGACTGTGAAGACTGACACAACTAATTATTGTACATACCGGCAATTCCCTTAGTCTCATTCATGGAATTCCCAGTTTGTTTCTAAAGGGTTCACATTGCACTGGAGCCCCCTTGGTTTTCTAATTTTTGTGTAAAACATTTGTGTTATTCTTGTGACCCCTTGCAGGTCTCTTTCTCAATCACTTTCTGTAACTCTTGCTTCCTTTTTGTCTTCCTTTGCAGTTCTTCATATCTTCCTTTAGTTGCCTGAATTTTCACTGATATTCCCACATTTGAGGGTTCTCACCTTTCGTTTTCTGTTTTCTCTCACTTATTTTGATGTGTAAACAAGTGGGGACCTGTTCCTTACTGAGCTGAATTCATTTTTAACCATCTCCCCATCTCATTGGGAGTCTGATCTGACAATTTTGGCTGACATCAATCTCTGTTGCACTCTGTTTTCTGGGAGATGGGTGTCACTGGCATAGATCAGCATTTGTTACCCAAGATTAATTACCCTTGAACTGCTGGCCTTTCTGTCGCCTCTCAGAAGGCACCTAAGAGTTAACCAGATTGCTGTGGGGTTGGAGTCTCATGAAATCCAGATTGGGTAAGGCTGAGGCTGGACAGCAATCAGGGATCATTATCATGGTCACCATTAATGAGGCTTGCTTTGTGATTTGAATTCAAATTCCAGCACTTGTCACTGGGGGAGACAGTACAGTTCGATATATTGTGGCAGGACCCCTGTTTTGTATCTCACCTGAAAGACAACAGCTCCCTCAGTTTTGCAGTGTCAACCTTGACAGTTTTGCAGTGTTCAACATAGGAATTAGGAGAGGGAGGAGGCAATTCAGCCCTTCGAGCCCAATCTGCCATTAAATATGACTGTGGCTGATCTTATCCTGGTATCAACTCCACTCTCCTGCCTGCTCCCCATCGCTCTTTATCTCACTTTTCATCAGAAACACATCTTTCTTGAACCTGTTGATTGATTCTACCTCCACTGCACTCTCGGGCATTGAGTTTCACAGATTCACAACCCTCTGGGAGATGTAGTTTCTCCTCAGCTCAGTTTTGAACCGACCTCCTCTCACTCTATATCGATGACCTCTTGTTCCAGACTGTCCTGCAAGGGGGAGCATCTATTCAACATCCACCTTCTCAATCCCCTTTCCCATTTTCTATCCCTCAATCAGATCCCTCCTCATTCTTTTGAACTCCAGTGAGTACAAGCCCAAGCTCTTTAACTGCTCCTCATGGGACAGCCCTTTCATCCCTGGGATCAGTCAGGGGAACATCCTCTGAACAGCCTCCAGTGCTGAAGGACTCTATGATCAAAATAGACTCCCCAAAGCATCTGAGACAGAGGTGACAGTGCTCCCACTGACCAGGTTCCAGTTTGTACAGGGCTCTGCTCTCAGCTGGATGGTTGGGAGTTGGAACTGATTTTAAGCTGTATATTGGAGAGGAGTAAGCAACCTTTTTAATCAAAGCCTCCAGAAATGTGAAGGTGAAATTTATGAGCAATTCAGAGCAATGATCTACTCAGTTATTTTGACTCCTGGGGCCTGCTGAGTACTAAAACTCAGCATTTAGTGATTGCTGAGAAATATCTTCATTGACTTGGACATTAATTGTATTTTTCAGGTTCCACAGTTTAATGAAGAGCCCAGAAGATTATAGCTTTGGGTTATTTCCCGATCTCATTGTTGCTGTCTCCAAGGCTGTGAAGGGCACAGAGTGGAAGAAGTACTTTCCAAAAGAATAGAGGCTGCTCCTGTCTTCAAAGGGTTGCCATCTCTTGAGTGGATATGAGACAGAACCACATGCATGCTGCAGGGAATGGAAAGAAGGAACTTGCATTTGTAACACAGAATCCCTATAGTGTGGAGGTCGGCCATTCAGCCCATTGACTCCATACCGCCCCTCTGAAGGTCATTCTATCTCAACGCCTATCCTATCTCTGTATGTTCCAATGGCTACTTCACCAAGCCTGCACATTCCTGTACACTCTGGGCAATTTAGCATGGCCAATTTATCGAGCCTGCAGATCTTGAGACTGTGGGAGGAAACCAGAGCACCCGGGGGAAGCCCACGCAGACACAGGGAGAATGTGCATACTCCACACAGACCCAACTGAGGCGGTTCCCTGGCACGGTGAGGCAGCAGTGCTAACCACTGAGCCATCGTGCTGCCTATTATTGCTTGCTGTAATGTCTGTTTCATGACTTGTAATTTATTTTATTGTTTTAAATAAACCAACAAATAGAGTTAATGGATTGATTATGGGACCATTATCTTTAACCTCACAGTGAAAGGCTGGAGAAAACACTGTGCAGATGAGGCCTATTGCACAAGCAGCTTCATCTGCAGGTAGAAAATACGAGTGGCAGTCTTTGCTTGTGCGAAGGTGTGTGAGACAACATATGGGCAAGGAACAAAAGTAGGCCACTCGGCCCTTTGAACCTGCTCCCCCATTCAATTATATCATGGTTGATCTGATTTTAACCTCAACTCTACATTCTCTGATAATGTTCCATCCCTTCAGTCATCAAGAATCTATCTACCCCTTCCTAGGGTAAATATAGGGTCGGGAAATGGGTCTGGATTAATTACTCTTTGGAGGGTTTGTGTGGACTTGTTGGGCTGAAGGGCCTGTTTCCACACTGGATAGATTCTAAATTCTGCATCGACTGCCTTTTAAGGAGGGGAATTCCAAAGACTGACAATCTCTGAGAGAGAAACATGTTTCCTAATCTCTGTTTTGAATGGACTCTCCCTTAATTTTAAACTGTGATCTCTAGTTCTGGACTCTCCCACAAGAGGAAACATCCTTTCCACATTCACCTGGTCAAGGACCCTCAGGATCTTGCTTGTTTCAATGAAGTCTTGCATTCAGTTTCCTCTCACACTACACCATAACGTTCTATGAGCTTTCCTGATGACTTGCTGTACCTACACACTAACCTTCTGTGATTAATGCACAGAGACCTAGATATGGTTCTGGGGACACAGGCTCAAATCCCACCGTGGCAGATGCAGGAATTTAAATTCAATTAAAAAGTCTGCAATTAAGAGTCTAACGATGACCATTAATCCATGTCGATTGTCAGGAAAACCCCTCCGGTTTACTAACGTCCTTTAGGGAAGGGAACTGCTATCCTTACCTGGTCTGGCCTACATGGGAATCCAATCCCACAGCAATGTGGATGACTGTTAACTGCCCTCTGGGGCAATTAGGGGTGGGCAATAAATGCTGTCCTAGGCAGTGACACCCTCATCCCGTGAATGAATGAAAAAGAAAAATCTGACTATAAATAATCGACGAGGATTAAAGTCATTTGTAATTAATGAGCAGCCTTTGTTCCAGGCCCTCATTATCTCCTGATTTATTCTCTTTCCCACCATAAAGCTACTGTTAGGAAGCATGGAGACTATTCCTATCAGCTCTTGGATCTCTTCCCTATTTGTGCTGCTTTCCAGAACACAAGTGTCTTCCTGCTCCAACCTCCATTCCTCACCCTCACACTGTTCTCCCTCTCTCCACTTCTGACCTGTTCTGCAACCAGGGGTTATAAGATTAAGTTGGAAGTATGTTTTGACCCAGTGTGTGGTATATATATGGAATATGCTGCCTGAACGGGTGGTGCAGGTTGAAAATTTCACAACCTTTAAAAACATTTGGATGAGCACTTATAATACCTGGGCATGGTAGGCTCCAGACAACTGCGGGTAAATGGGATTAGTGTAGTTTAGTGTTTGTTGGTCAGCATTGACATGGTGTGCCGAAGGGCCTATTAGTATGCTAAGTGACTCTCGAACCTGGGTCCCTAGCTCTGTGAGGCAGCAGTGCTGTGTCGCCCATATTGAGAGAGGCACACAACAAAATCAGCACAAAAGGTGATAAGAATTCAGCTCTTCCTGTTTTTGAAAACCCCATCCACATCACCCAGTTAGCAAATTAAAACAAACGATGGGTTATTAGCACAGCTCATTGCTGGGGTGGTGAAGGGAGGTGTGGTCAGTGGTCAGATTAAAAAGACATAGGAAGAGAGGGAGTGGACTCAATTAAAATGAAAGGGGAGTAGTGTGGATGGAATCTGTGAATGGATACTTACCCATCTGACAGAGTGACCTCCACCTGGCAATCTATTTTACGCGATGTAGAAACATAGAGGATAGGAGCAGGAGTAGGCCATTTGGCCCCTCCAGACTGCTATGCCATTCATTATGATTGAAGCTGGTCATGGAGCACATTACTGTAATCCATCCCTACCCCATATACCTTGATTCTTTAGCCACAAGAGCTATCTCTACCTCTTTCTTGATAACATCATGTTTTGGCCTCAACCAGTTTCTGTGACAGAGAATTCCACAGGCTCACCACTCTCTGGGTGAAAACATTTTTCCTCATCTCTGTCCTATAGAGTCTACCCCTTCACCTTAAACCATGTGCTCTGTTTCTGGACTTCCCCACCATTGGGAACATCCTTCCTCCATCTATCTTGTCTCGTCCTGTTCCAATTTTATAGCTTTCTCCAAGAGTCCCTTCCTTCATTCTTCTAAACGCCAGTGAAGACAATCCTCATCAACTCAACCTTTCCTTATCCGTCAGTCCTGCCATCACCGAAATCCAATGGCATTCAGTAATTAATATTAATCATCCCAATGTGGAACACAGACTTTGTAGGTCAGGGTTAGAAGACAATCATTGCTGTTTCTAAAATTCAGGCTTCTGTTGCAGTAATCTCAATGGAATCATTGGACACAATCTTACAACAGCAGAAAGATGGGAGGTGTAGATGGAGGGTACAGACAATGGTTTGGAAAGTGGGTGTAGATGGTGGGTGTTCACAGAGTAACTAGACAGTGGCTGTGGATGCTGGGTGCAGACAGTGGGTACAGACGGTGGTGCAGACAGTGGGTGTAGACGGTGGGTACAGACAGTGGTGTAGACAGAAGGTGCAGACGGTGGGTGCAGATGGTGGTGTAAATGGTAGTGTAAACACAAACAAGACTTTGCGTAGTGACCAGATGAGTGGCTGTGTGGAATCACACAGAGAGCGGTCTGTGAGCCTGACACAGTCCGGGACACCTCCTGGTGCTGAAGGTCATGCTGCTGCTGACAAAGGTCACATTTTAACTGAAACTGCACTCCCTCCCTACACATTCCCCTCTTGTCCCCATTTACCTCACTACAACACAATGAGATGCCAGTCTGCACCCTGCTCCCTCGCTCAGTCTCTATTGACCTTGCCTCCATTAGCCTTGACCCTCCTCCGAAGCACTTACTTGGGCCTTCACTGAAGCTTGAGCCATTTCCTCTGACCCTTGATCATGTGTTTGCCATCTTAGAACTGCCTCACCTAGTCACCATTAACCTGCACTGCCCTCTCAACATGGAGCACAGATTGATACAGAGCAGAAAAGGTCCTTTGTTCCATTGAGTCTGTACCAACATAACTACCACTAAAGGCACTCTCATCCCAATTTCCTGCACTTATCCAAGATCCTTGCATGTTATGATATTTAAAGGTTGTAAGGTTTCCACCCTGCACTACCTTCCCTGACAGAGGGTTGCATGTTTATAGTTTATATCACGTCAGGCTCACGGAGCTTAACAAAAGCTCAACTCTTTGGGCATTGTTTTAAATTTGTGGCATGGTGGCTCAGTGGTTAGCACGGCTAACTCACAGCACCAGGGACCCAGGTTCGATTTCAGCCTCAGGTCTTTGTGGAGTTTGCACGCTCCCCCTGTGTCTGTGTGGATTTCCTCCGTGTGCTCCAGTTTCCTCCCACAATCCAAATATGTGCAGGTTAGGTGAATTGGCCATGTTACAATTGTCACAGTGTTCAGGAATGTGTCGGTCAGGGGAAATGTCGAGTGATAGGGCAGGGGAATGGGTCCCGGGGAGTTTCTCTTCAATGGGTTGGTGTGGACTTGTTGGGCCAAATTGGTGATGTCTGTAATGAAATCTTTCAAACCACTCATTTTGTCCAGTGTCGTTTAGTTCTTGCACTCCTTGTTCGATAAATGTTTCATTTTTTCTGATAATATGAGTTCCCTGATGAGCTGTTAACCGTGTCCAATCAGGGAGTCCTGGCTGACAGATAAAAAGGGGAGTGTCAGAAGGACTGATACTCTGGGACCTGACTCTGAATAACAACCTGCCAACCAACCCCCTCCTTCTGTCACCCTCAATCTCCCCATGCTTACTCTTGTGGCCCCGTCGATCCAGCCTGTGCTGCCTTTGGGAGTGGTTGACCTTCCCTCCATTCCTGATGAAGAGCTTATGCCCAAAATATTGATTATCCTGCTCCTCGGATGCTGCCTGACCTGCTGTGGTTTCCCAGCAACACACTCTCAACTCTGATCTTCAGTCCTCACTTTCCCCTTCCCCCCACTCGCTCATTACAAACAGAAATGACTGGTGGTGAGTTTAACCCTGAGGGTCATCACAGCTGAGGCAGAGGGAGAGAAGGGCACACCTTCATGGTGGTAGCACCCTTAATTAATCCACTGCAATCACTCTCGGGGCTGCAAGGATTCAACCTCCCTCACTCAGACAGCTCCCTCCCTGTAAGGTAATATTGCTGCACCTGTTTTCGGGCTAATTCACCATTGAAATACGACTATGGCTAGCCAGCACTGGCTGAGCAGACAACCACAACTGCAATGACCCCGGCTCCTTGTAATTGGGGAGCACATTAGGAACTACAGAGTGCACTGCCTTTGAAATCCCTCGCTTACTGAGAATACACTCTCAGTATTCACCTTTCTCAGCTGCCATCTCAATTTCATGACAAATTCTGTAAACTATGATCCTGCCCCACTAGCTGCCTGATGAAGGAGCAGTGCTCCGAAAGCTTGTACTTCCAAAGAAACCTGTTGGACTCTAACCTGGTGTTGTGCGATTTTTAACTTTGGCCAAATGAGCTGCCATCTGAGGCTAAATTGTTTTTCATCTGAGATTTGAGAAGATTAAGGCCTAATCTTCAATCCCCATTACAAAGCCTATTCTCTATCCATCACTTAGAGACACCTGCAGGCAACACAGAGTAACACACTGACACTCACTGAGATACCTACAGACAGTGCAGAATAACACACACACACTCAGAAACACACCTACAGGCAACACTGAGTTAACACACGCAGAGAGTCAGGCAGCCCTGAGTAACATGCTCACAACCCTAGCTGCCTGTAGGTGTCTCTTTGAATAATACACCCACACTCAGAGTGACACCTACAGGCAGCATTATGTAGTACACTCACTCAGAGAGACACAGTCTGCAGTGTCAGTGATTGGCCTCAGATCATTTCAGGTACAACACAGCATGAAGCAGAGAGTGCACAGTGCGATCCCAGCACCTGAGTTTGGACCGGAGAGTGAACACGGAATGCCTCAGATTGTAATTATTGAATCCCAACAGCTTTCAGTTTCTATTCTGTTTGGAATCTTGTAACCTCCACAGATTCCAGATCAACTGGATTATTTGAAACTGATTGCTGATTGGCTGTCAGTATCATCTACCACGGATTGACAGGCCACGTAGCCAACTGTGACAATGTCATGCTGACATGCAGCTAATCAGCTGAATAGAGTGGTCCATTTCTAAAACACACAGAGACAGAGACTGAATCTTCATCATCTTTATTCCCTTTTCCAGACTGACATTGACAGAAAACAGACTGCAATTAACAGCCCAGACAGAGGAAGCTGCACAAAATAACAGCTACAATGGGTTTTAAGGAAAACACTTGTGGAGATTTTCTCAATAACATGAGAATCCTGCCCTTCAAATAGTGACAAAAACCTTAAATTGGAACTGGCTGCTGAGCAGGAAGGAGATCTGATTTATTGAAGCAGAAATTTCGAAGGTTCACATTGTTTTGTACAGCTGACAGCCTTCAGCAACTTCAAGAGATTTTACTTGGCATCACAAATCAACCCTGTCCCAATCAAAAAGTCCCAGAACAGGGAGAGCATGAGGTTTGACACAGCGTAAAGCTCTAACTACACTGTCCAAATGAACTACCTTTACTCCTGAACCTCAGAAGTGTCCCTGAGCCAGTCCTGAGAAGAAAGAGAGTTGAAATTCAGTGCTGACAATGACCTTTGCCCTGCCAGTTCAGCCCTGTTCTGTTTAAAGTTGTGTCTCCTCTGTGGACTGTCTCAAACACTCTACACACATTCTGATCTCCTGATGCTCTTGCTGAGGGGAGAGGGGAGGGTCACGTGGGTGAGGGCACAGGAGAAGCGAGCATTGGACTCCCAGTCAGACCCAGAGAGGGTCAGCAGGCTGCTGACACTGTAGGTGCTGTCTGAAGCTCGCAGGTAGTTGCTGGTCTGAACCCCGTCCGAAATGACTGCACCATCCTTCTTCCACTGCACCTCCAGCTCATCGGGATAGAAGTGATTGGCAAGGCACAGCAGGGTGGCAGTGCCCTTGGCATTGACCTGCTCCGGGGAAGGGGGCAGCAGGGTCAGCTTGGGCTGAGAGTTCTCACGGCCTGAAAGACAAGACAAACAATTTTAATCCCTGCCATTCAAAGGGATTTCAATTCTCAGAATATTCACTGGTAAAATGTTTGAATATTTGTCTCCAATACCTAATAAACCAGACAAAAGAATTTACATTTTTTAAATTGATTCTTGGGATATGAGTGTCACAAGCAGGAGCAGAATTTATTGCTCATCCTGACTTGCCCCTGAGAAGGTGATAGTGAAAGAGAAGGGACAGTTTTGGACCGTCGTTTGGGGAATGAATGTGGGCAGATGGAAGAGCTAAAAGATGGCGAGCATTTTCATGAGAGCGATCAGAACTCAGTGAGATTGAAATTAAGGATGGAAATGGAGAGCCATGGAGTAAGTGTAAAAGTTTTCATTTTACTAAATGTTTCGATAATTTAGTAAAAGTGGACTGGAACCAGTGACATGATGGGAAATCAGTGTCAGGGCAGTGGGAGCCCTCAAGTGACAAGACAGAGATCATTCAGAATCTGTTCCCACAAAGAGTAAGGGTGGGGACTCCCAAATCTAGACTCTCAGCCTGGGATATCAAAAGGCAGCCAGTGTAGGGAAGACCAAATAGAGAAGGTGATGTTGGTTATCTGGAGATCAAACCTGCAGAAAGCTGAGAGGAGGATAGAAAATGCAGGATTAAAATTGAACAGGACCTCAGGAAGGCAAAGAGCTGACAAGATGAAATATGTCCAAGTGAATCAGGGAAATCCTACTGAACAAGAGGATTGGGGTCATGTACTGACATGGATTGGGAACTGGTTGGCAGACAGGGCAGGAAGAACAAGTCTTTTTCTGAATGGCAGGTAGTTACCAGTTGGGGTACCACAGGGGCTAGTCCTTGGTACCCAGTTATTCATAATATAATAGAGTTATAGAGTCAGAGAGACCCAAAAGACCCATCAGTCCATTGTGTCCACATTGGTCAAAAAACAACAACCCAATAATCCTCATCCATTTTTCCAGCATGAGGGAATTAGATGCAGTATGTGTTCAAGAAGGAATTAGATATATTTCTTTGGATTAATGGGATCAAAGAATGTGGGGAGAAAGCAGGAACAGGGGACTATGTTGGGTGATTGGCCATGATCATATTGAATGGTGGAGCAGGCTTGATGGGCTGAATGGCCTCCTATGTTTGATGTTTCTATCTGTTTCTCAGATATTGAAGGAATGTCTCTTGTCAATTTGAACCTGGAAGTCACATGTGTGTGGAGGTGGAAGATGTGGCCATGGTGATTATTGAATGCGGGTCAGTAAGGTGGTTAAGGAGACACATGGGATAAACTGTTTTTCTTTTTCCCTTGATGGAATGAGGTCATTGCTGGATCGGCATCATTTATTGCCCATCCATAATCGCCCAGAGGGCAGTTTAGAGTCAACCACATTGCTGTGGGTCTGGAGTCACATGGTAACAATGACCGTTTCCTTCCCTAAAGATCATTTGTGAATCAGATGGCTCTTTCCTGACAATCAACGATGGTCATCATTAGACTCTTAATTCCAGATTTTTTTATTGAATTCACATTCCACCATCAGCTGTGGCAGGATTCTAACCCTGGTTCCCAGAACATTATCTAGACCTGTGGATTAAGAGTTCAGTAATTATATCATTAGACCATCACCTCCCTTTATCATTTTTGGTTGAGAGTAAAAGCAAGGAGTTTGTTTATTCTGGAACTGGGCGGCACGGTAGCACAGTGGTTAGCACTGCTGCCTCACAGCGCCAGAGACCCGGGTTCAATTCCCGCCTCAGGCGACTGACTGCGTGGAGTTTGCACGTTCTCCCCGTGTCTGCGTGGGTTTCCTCTGGGTGCTCCGGTTTCCTCCCACATCACAAAGATGTGCAGGGTCAGGTGAATTGGCCATACTAAATTGCCCGTAGTGCTAGGTGAGGGGTAAATATAGGGGTATGGGTGGGTTTCGCTTCGGCGGGTCGGTGTGGACTTGTTGGGCCGAAGGGCCTGTTTCCACACTGTAATCTAATCTAATCTAATCTAAAAAATCTAATCTAAAAAAAAGCCCAGTTAGAGCACAATGAGAGAACTGTGTACGGCTCTGGTCACCACATTACAGGAAGGATGTGATCCCACTAGAGATGGGGACAGAGGAGGATTTTGTCAAAAATGGGGAGTTTTAGCTTTGAGGAATAATTGGTATGGCTGGGATTGTATTCTTTGGAACACAGGAGGCTGAGGGGAGATTTGATCGAGGTGTAGAAAATGATGAGGGGCCTGGATAGAGTGGGTTGGAAGGACTGATTTCCATCAGCACAGAGGATGATAACTATGGGGAGAGATTGAAATTAATTGGACACAGAGTTCGAGGGGAATTGTGGAGTAATTGTTTTCAGCCAGAGGCTGGTGGGATCTGGGACGCACTGTCTGAAAGGGTTGGAGAGGCAGAAACCCTCATCATAGTGAAAAAAACACTTGGATATTCATTTGAAACAGTGAAACCGCAGGCTTATGGAGCAAGAGCTGGAAAGTGGGATGGAGCTTGATAACTCTTTAACAAACCTCCGATTAAGCTAGTCCCATTTTCCAGCATTTTGCGCATATCCCTCTAAACCCTCCCTATTCATGTACCCATCCTCTTAAATGTTGTAATCATACCATCCTCCACCTCTTCCTCTGGCAGCTCATTCTATACACACACCACCCACCACGTGAAAAGGTTGCCCCTTCAGCCCCTTTCAAATCTTTCCCCTGTCGCCTTCAAGCTATGCCTCTAGAACTGGACTCCCCAACTATGAAAATAATACCTTCTCTACTCACCCTTTCAATGCCCCTCATGATTCTATAAACCACAAAATGGTCACCACTCAGCCTACAACAATCCAGGGAAATTAGATCCTATTCAACCTCTCCCAGTAGCTGAAAACCTCCAACCTTGGCAACATTCTTGTAAATCTTTTCTGAAGCATTTTAAGGTTCACAACATTTTTACTACAGCAAGGCAACCAGAATTACACACAGTATTCCAAAAGTGGCCTAACCAATGTCCTGTACAGCCGCAACAGCTCCCAGCCAGTCAGACAAAGGAGAGTCTGAAGAAGTAATCTATTTGGATTTCCAGAAGGCCTTTGACATAAGGTACAAGCCCATAGAGTTAGGGGCAAGGTACTGGCATGGACTGAGGATTGGTAGGTTGATATAAAGCAGAGAGTGAGGAAAAATGGCAGCTGGTGACTAATAGAGTTCTGCAGGTGTTAATGTTGGCACCATAACTATTCATGTCATGCGTTAACAATCTGAATGAAGGAAGTGAAGACATTGTTGCTAAGTTTGCAGATGACATGAGATAGGTGGAGGGACAGGTAGTGTTGAGGAAGTGAGAAGGCTGTAAAAGGTCTGAGATAGGCTCAGAGAGTGGGCAAAGAAGTGGCAGATAGAATACAATGTGTTACAGTGTGAGGTTATGCACTTTGATATTAAGAAGAGATGCAAAGGCTGTTTTCTAAATGAGGAAATGCTTTGGAAATCTAAAGCACAAACCTCATTCAGGTTTCTCTGAAGGTGAACAGGCAGGTCCAGTTTGTGCTTGGGAAGGGAAATGAAATGATAGCATTCATTTCAATTGGGCTAGAATACAAGAGCAGAGATGTAGTGCTGAGGCTGTGTAATGCTCTGGTCAGACCACTTTTGGAATATCATGAACAGATTTGGGACCCATATTCTAAGAAACGATGTGCTGTCATTGGAGGGGTTTACAAGAATGATCCTGGGGATGAAGGGCTTGTCATATGAGGCGTGGTTGAGGACTCTGGGTCTGTACTTGATGGAGTTTCGAAGGATGAAGAGGGATCTTATTGAAATTTGCAGAATACTGATCAGCCTAGAAAGAGTGTATGCAGAGAAGATGTTTCCGAAAACAGGAGAGTCGAGGTAACCAAGGCACAGCCTCAAAATGAAGGGCCGACCCTTTCGAGCTGAGATAAGGAGGAATTTCTTCAGCCAGAGGGTGGGGAATCTGTGGAACTCATTGCTACAGAGAGAAGAGTGTATTTAAGACAGAGATAGATAGGTTTGTGATTGTTAAGGGGATCAAACATTCCCATGGAGCAGGCAGAAGAATGGGGATGAGAAGCATATCTGCCAAGATCAAATGGCAGAGCAGATTCAATGGGCTAAATGGCTGATTTCTGCTCCTATTTCTTAAAGTCTTCTGGAGAGTTTCCCCAAAACCCTGGAACACTGAACCCACTGGACTGTGAGCCCTGCTGTAGCTGTTTGTCATCAGAATGTTGCCAAGAGGTAACCAAAGAGTGGAGAGAATGTGCATCTATGTGGGAATTTCAGGATACTTTGCAGTTCCTGGAATACCATGAGTGTAGGAAGTGTGGTCAGTGACAGCAGTTGGAGCTCCGGGTTTCGGAGCTTGAGCAGCAGCTGGTATCAGTGCGGAGTGTCCGTGAGGCTGAGAGCTCTGTGGAGAGCACGTTTCTAGACGTTAAGAAAGATTATGTAAGGTATAGACAGGATAGATTGAGTGAATCCTTATAAGAGTATAAAGGAAGTAGGAGTATACTTAAGAAAGAAATCAGGAGGGCAAAAAGGGGACATAAGATAGCATTGGCAAATAGAATTAAGGAGAATCCAAAGGGATTTTACAAATACATTAAGGACAAAAGGGTAACTAGGGAGAGAATAGGTCCCTTCAAAGATCAGACAGGCAGCCTTTGTGTGGAGCCACAGAAAATGGGGAAGATACTAAATGAGTATTTTGCATCAGTATTTACTGTGGAAAAGGATATGAAAGATATAGACAGTAGGGAAATAAATGGTGACATCTTGCAGAATGTCCATATTACAGAGGAGAAAGTGCTGGATGTTTTGGAACACATAAAAGTGGATAAATCCCCAGGACCTGATCAGGTGTACCCTCGAGCTCTGTTGGAAGTAGAGAAGTGATTGCTGGGCCTCTTGCTCAGATATTTGTATCATCGATAGTCACAGGTGAGGTGCCGGAAGACTGGAGGTTGGCTAACGAGGTGCCACTGTTTAAGAAGGGTGGTAAGGACAAGCCAGGGAACTATAGACCAGTGAGCCTGACGTCGGTGGTGGGCACATTGTTGGAGGGAATCCTGAGGGACAGGATGTACATGTATTTGGAAAGGCAAGGACTGATTAGGGATAGTAAACATGGCTTTGTGTGTGGGAAATCATGTCTCAAAAATTTGATTGAGTTTTTTGAGGAAGTAACAAAGAGGATTGATGAGGGCAGAGCAATAGATGGAATCTGTATGGACTCCAGTAAGGTGTTCGATAAGGTTCCCCATGGGAGACTGATTAGCAAGGTTAGATCTCACGGAGTACAGAGGGAACTAGCCATTTGGATACAGAATTGGCTCAAAGGTAGAAGACACAGCGTGGTGGTGGAGGGTTGTTTTTCAGTCTGGAGGCTTGTGACCAGTGGAGTGCCACAAGGATCGGTGCTGGGTCCTCTACTTTTTGTCATTTACATAAATGATTTGGATGCGAGCATAAGAGGTACAGTTAGTAAGTTTGCAGAAGACACCAAAATTAGAGGTGTAGGGGACAGCAAAGAGGGTTACCTCAGATCACAACAGCATCTTGACCAGATGGGCCAATGGGCTGAGAAGTGGCAGATGGAGTTTAATTCAGATAAATATGAAGTGCTGCATTTTGGGAAAGCAAATCTTAGCAGGACTTATACACTTAATGGTAAGGTCCTCGGGAGTGTTGCCGAACAAAGAGTCCTTGGAGTGCAGGCTCATAGCTCCTTGAAAGTGGAGTCGCAGGTAGATAGGATAGTGAAGAAGGCGTTTGGTATGCTTTCATTTACTGGTCAGAGTATTCAGTACAGGGGTTGGGAGGTCATGTTGCAGCTATGCAGTACATTGGTTAGGCCACTGTTGGAATATTGCATGCAGTGCTGGTCTCCTTCCTATTGGAAAGATGTGAAACTTGAAAGGGATCAGAAAATATTTACAAGGATATTGCCAAGGTTAGAGGATTTGAGCTACAGGGAGAGGCTGAACAGGCTGGGGCTGTTTACCCCGGAGCATCGGAGGCTGAGGGGTGACCTTATAGAGGTTTACAAAATTATGAGGAACATGGATAGGGTAAACAGGCAAATTCTTTTCCCTTGGGTTGGGGAGTCCAAAACTAGAGGGCATAGGTTTAGGATGAGAGGGGAAAGATATAAAAGAGACCTACAGGGCAACCTTTTCACGCAGAGGGTGGTACATGTATGGAATGAGCCACCAGAGGAAGTGGTGGAGGCTGATACAATTGTAACATTTTAGAAGCATTTGGATGGGTATACGAATAGGAAGGGCTTGGAGGGATATGGGCCGTGTGCTGGCAGGTGGGTCTAGATTGGGTTGGGATATCTGATCGGCATGGACAGGTTGGACCGAAGAGTCTGTTTCCGTGCTGTACATCACTAAGACTCTATGACTCTATGGTCACTCCGCAGCTTCAGAGTATGCAGGGACAGAGGGAATGGGGGAGCAGCTGACAGTCCAAAAGGACCAGGCAGCTAGTACAGGTATCCCCTTAATGAATGCCACTCTCCGACCAGGGTTCAGGTCAGAATCCTGACAAGAATGGTGGTTCATCTGGGAATTGCAGCCAGATCCAAGTCCATGGAGCCAAGGGGAGATTCAGCTGTACAGGGGGGCACAAGAAAGACTGGAAGAGCAATAGTGAGAGGAGATTTGAGTGAGTGCATCGATAGGTGTTTCTGCAGCTGCAGATGGGAATCCAGGATGGTGTGTTGTCTCCCTGGTGCCAGGGTCAAGGATGTCACTGAGCAGCTGCAGAGCACCCTGAGGGGAGAGGGGCAACAGGCAGCAGTCGTGGTCCACATCGGTCCCAGTGACAGAGGGAGAAAAGGGATGTGGTCCTGTAGTCAGAATTTCGGGAGCTCAGGAGGGAATTAACTTCAGGAGCACAAAAATAGAAATCGTCACATTACTCGCAGTGCCCCATGAAAGTGAGAAGAGGAACAGAAGGATAACACAGGTGAATGTGGAGCTGGAAAGAGGGTCCAGGACGGGGGGGGCTTTGGATTCTTGGGACATTGGGACTGGGTCTCGGGAGATGGGACCTGGACAGACCAGATGGCGTTGCTCCTGAACAGAGCTGGGACTGAGTTCCTTTGGGGTGATTTACTAGTGCTGTTGCAGAGGGTTTAAACTAACTTGGCAGGGCTGTGGGATCCAGGAGGTAATATCAAAGAGGAACACCGAGGTCCACAGAATCCTCAGTGCAGTCAATACAGCACCACCCAGTGGGAAGGATGTGGAGGAATACATTTGCAAGGAATTTACAGAGACCTGCAAATATAATAGAGTCATTATAATTAGGCTGGAAGGGGTGTCTTTAATTTCTGAATATAGACTGGGGTAGTAGCAGCGTAACGGGCAGAGAGGGGCCAGAGTTGTGAGAGTGTGTTCAGGTGAACTTTCTCCAGCCGTATGTTTCCAGTCCAATGAGAAAGGAGGCTCTGCTAGATCTGGATCTTGGGAGTGAGGAGGCCCAAGTGGATCAAGTGTCAGTGAGAGGACATTTAGGGAAGAGTGATCATTGTATCACATGGTTTAGGGCGACAGTGGAAAAGAACAAAGGCATTTTCAGGGTCAAACATACTCACTGGGGAAAATGCCAGCTTCCATGGCATATGGATGTATTGGATCTGAATAAAGTAGGGTCAAAGGTTGTCAGGAAAGTCCTGAAGAGAATAGTAGAGGATGTGGACCACGGATAGTCAAGGTATATTTGAGGGAGGGCAAACAATTCCTAAACTCACTCAAGGGCAAACGTGGTAGAATTATGGTAAATAAGAAAAGGGCAGAAGAGTAACCAGAGAGAGATTAGGACCCCATGATGATGAACAATGTATCTCTGGGTGGATCCACAGGAAATGGTTCAGATCCTAAATGAATATTCCGGGTCAGTATTTATCATGGAGAAAGACTTGGGAGTTTGGGAACTTGGGAAGTAAATAGCAATGTCTTGACAAAAGTCCACATTATGGAAGAGGATTTCTTAAAGTGCAAGACAGTAGATAAATCTCCAGGACCTAATCAGGTGTATGCCAGGACATTGTGGAAAGCTAGGAAAGAGATTGCTGGACCCCTTGCTGAGGTATGTTTCTGATCGACAGCCATGAGTGAGGTGCTGGAGAACCAGAGAGGTTGGCTAATGTTAGCCATTATTTAAGAAAGGCTGGAAGGAAAAGCCAGGGAACTATAAACTAGTGAGCCTGATGTCATTGCTGGGTAAGTTATTGGAGTGAATTCTGAGGGACAGGATTTACATGCATTTGGACAATCAATGCAGTTTTGTGCATGGTAATCGTGTCTCACTAATGTGATTGAGGTTGTTTGAAGAGAAGATTGATGTAGGCAGAACAGTAGACACTGTCTATATGGACCTCAGCAAAGCTTTTGACAAGGTTCCACATGACAGACTGGTTAGTAAGGTTAGACCACATGGGATCCAGGGGGGCTAGCCATTTGGGTAAAACATTGGCTTGAAGATAGGAGACAGAGAATGTTGGAGAAAGTGAGGACTACAGATGCTGGAGACCAGAGTTGAAATGTGTGGTGCTGGAAAAGCGCAACAGGCCAGGCAGCATCCGAGGAGCAGGAGAATCGACGTTTTGGGCATAAGCCCTTCTTCAGGAATGAAGTTGGTGTGCCAAGTGGGCTGAGATAAAAGGTGGGAGGGGGGGGAATTTGGGGGAGGGGCGCTGGGAATACGATAGGTGAAAGGAGGTGAGGGTGAGGGTGATAGGCCAGAGAGGGGGTGGGGGCGGAGAGGTCAGGAAGAAGAATGCAGGTCAAGAGGGCGGTGCTGAATCCGGGGGTTGGGACTGAGATAAGGTGGGGCGAGGGGCAACGAGGAAGCTGGAGAAATCTACATTAATCCCTTGTGGTTGGAGAATTCCAAGGCGGAAGATGAGGTGCTCTTCCTCCAGGCATCATGTTGCCAGGGTCTGGCGATGGAGGAGGCCAAGGACCTGCATGTCCTTGACGGAGTGGGAGGGGGAGTTAAAGTGTTCAGCTACGGGGCGGTTGGGTTGGTTGGTGCGGGAGTCCCAGAGGTGTTCCCTGAAATGTTCTGCAAGTAGGCGGCCTGTCTCCCCAATGTAGAGGAGATCACATCGAGTGCAGCGGATACAGTAAATGATGTGTGTGGAGGTGCAGGTGAATTTGCGACAGATATGGAAGGATCCATTGGGGTCTTGGAGGGAGGTGAGGGGGGAGGTGTGGGCGCAAGTTTTGTACTTCTTGCGGTTGCAGGGGAAAGTGCCGGGAGTGGAGGTTGGGTTGGTGGGGGGTACGGACCTGAATAGGGAGTCGTGGAGGGAGTGGTCTCTCCAGAACGCTGGTTTCCAGCATCTGCAGTCCTCACTTTTGTCAATTTGCCACACCTCTGCCCATTTCCCCAAATGATCAAGGTCGCACTGTACTCTCAGATAAGCTTCTTCACTATCCACTGTCCCACCATTTACAAACTCGCCATAATTCCTATATTCACATCCAAATCATTTATTTAAATGATGAAAAGCCATGGACCCAGCACCAATCCTTGTGGCACACAGCTGACAACTCATCTCCAGTCTGAAAAGCAACCCTTTACCAACATTCTCTGTTGAAAAGTGTGGTGCTGGAAAAGCGCAGCAGGCCAGGCAGCATCCGAGGAGCAAGAGAATCGACGTTTCGGGCATAAGCCCTTCTTCAGGAATGAGGCTGGTGTGCCAAGCGGGCTGAGATAAAAGGTGGGAAGGGGGGGGGGGTGGAATTTGGGGTGGGGCACTGGGAATATATTGGTGGAAGGAAGCGAGGGTGAGGGTGATAGACCGGAGAGAGAGTGGGGGCGGAGAGGTCGGGAAGAAGATTGCAGGACAAGAGGGCTGTGCTGAATCTGTGGGTTCGACTAGAGGAATCCTGATGAAGAGCTTTTGCCCGAAACTTCGATTTTCCTACTCCTCGGATGTTGCCTGACCTGCTGTGCTTTTCCAGCACCACTTTGATCTAAGCGTGTGGCAAATGGAGTTCAATTTAGATAAATGTGAGGTGTTGCATTTTGGAAAGTCAAACCAGGGCAGGAGTTATACAGCTAATGGTAGGGCCCTGTGGAGTGTTGCTGAACAAAGAGACCTCGGGGTGCAGGGGTAGGTGTACGGGCAGGTGCAGGGGCAGGGGCTGATGCAGGGGCCGGTGCAGGGGCAGGGGCAGGGGCAGGTATACGGGCAGGTGCAGGGGCAGGGGCTGATGCAGGGGCAGGGGCAGGTGCAGGGGCAGGGGCAGGGGCAGGGGCAGGGGCAGGGGCAGGTGCAGGGGCAGGGGCAGGTGCAGGGGCAGGGGCAGGGGCAGGGGGAGGGGCAGGTGCAGGGGCAGGGGCGGGGGCAGTGGCAGGTGCATTATTCCTTGACAGTGGAGTCACAGGGAGACAGGGCGATGAAGAAGGTGTTGGGTACACTTGCCTTTATTGGTCACTGCACTAAGTATCAGAGTTGGGACATTATTTGCAGCTGTACAGGAAATTGGTGAGCCTACTTTGGCAATAACATGAACAATTCTGATCATCCTGTGATAGGAAGGATGCTGTTAAACTTAAAATGCTGTAGAAAAGATTTACATGGATGTCGCCTGGAACTGGAGGGTTTGAGCTGTCGGAAGAGGCTCAATAGACGGGTTATTTTTTCTGCAGCATCGGAGTCTGAGGGGTGGCCTTATAGATGTTTATAAAATCATGATGGACATGGACAGGATGTATATCCAAGGTCTTTTCCTTGGGAAGGAGAGTCCAAAACTAGAGGGCACAGGTTTAAGGTGAGAGGCAAAAGATCCAAAAGGGACCTGAGGGGTAACTTGTCACACAGAGGGTGGTGCGTGTATGGATTGAGCTGCCGGAGAAAGTGCTGTAGACGGATACAATTATAGCATTTAAAAGATGTTTGGATGGGTACATGGATAGGAAGGGTTTAGAGGGATGTGGGCAAAATGCTGGCAAATGGGATGAGGTCAGTTTTGGATATCTAGTTAGCATGGACAAGTTAGACCGAAAGATCTGTTTCCACACTGTATGACTCCATGACCATGAGAGGCCGGAAAAGCTGAGACCTTTTACCTTGAAGTGCCGGAGGCTGAGGAGTGACCTTATAGAGGTTTATAAAATCATGTGGGACATAAATAATGTGAATAATGCAGGAAGGAGGTGAATGTTTTGTAGAGATGGCAAACATATGCCCAAAGATCATTCCAGGGATGAGGAACATCAGTTATGAAGATAGATTGGAAAATTTGGGACAGTCTTCTTTGGAGAAAGTTACAGATCACACAACACCAGGTTATAGTCCAACAGGTTAATGTGGAAGCACTAGCTTTTGGAGCACCGCTGACAACCACCTGATGAAGGAGGGGCGCTCCGAAAGCCAGTGCTTCCAAATAAACCCCCTATAGGACTATAACCTGTGTTGTGTGATTTTTAACTTTGTCCACCCCAGTCCAACACTGGCACCTCTAATTTTTTGGAGAAGGCGGCGAGGAGAATTGTTCTAGAAATTCAAAATCAGGAGGGGCCTGGACAGTGTAAATAGGGAGAAAATGATTCCACTTGTGAAAGGATTAAGATTGAAAGTAATTGGATAAGTAACAAAAGTGAAATGAGGAAAAGAATTTTCAGCCAGTGAGTGGTTAAGGTGTGGAATGCACTGCCTGAGAGTGTGGTGGAGGCAGCTTCAATTGAAACATTCTGAAGGGAATGAGACTGTTATTTGAAAAGGAACAATGTGCAGGGTGACAGGGAGAAGGCAGGAGAATGACACTCGATAAATTGCTCATTCAGAGAGCCAGTACAGACAGGATGGACAGAATAGCCTCCTTGTGCACTGTAACAATTCTGTAACTGTGTGATTGAGCAGAGTTAAAGCTGTGGGAGGTGGGAGCTTGGTGTCTCACTGTGCTGCTGCTGCTGCTGCTGCTGCTGCTGCTGCTGCTGAGGTCAGTGAGATCAGAGACTGGGACAGGGAGCCAGAGCTCACATCAAACTCTGCCCGTGTCCGTCACACTGAGACTGGCAGGAGGCTACTCACTGATTTCACTCCATGCTGCAGGAATGGGACCACAGGCTGCAAATGGACAGAGCTCCTCCACACGGTGAGTAAAACTTACTGACTTATATCTTGCTGCTTAAAGGGGGCAATGGAATTAAAGAAATACAGCTGGATACCCTGTTAGACACAGTGCTCCTCAATCAACCATTTCATTCACTGCAGCTCCCCACTAACACCTTCAACAATTCAGTACTTGTGTATTAGAAATTGTGTTTAGAAATTGAAAGGGTTAATAATGGAGGATTGAGGTTGACTTACTCAGTCTGAGCTTGGTTCCTTTACCGAACGTGCAAGGCCGGCTGTTATGCTGCTTACAGTAATAGTCAGCGACATCCTCATTCTGAACGTTGCTGATTGTCAGGGTGAAACTGGTCCCATATCCACTGCCAGTGAATCGCTCGGACACTCCTGTGTTTCGAGTTGTTGCTTCATAGATCAGGAGAGAGGGTTTCTGTCCTTCTCGCTGCTGGTACCAGCTGAGGTCATTTGTAATATCTTGACTGGCCGTACAGGTGATGGTTGTGGTCTGGCCCAGTCCCACTGACAGCACCGGGGGTGACTGGGTCATGATGATGTCCCCACTGATACCTGAGGGGTCAGAGAGAAACACAGTGAAGTCAGAACTGTCACAGAAAGAGACTGCGAAATGAGAGATTGTTGGAGACACTGAGCATTCCTCTGGTTTCAGCATTTTCCCTTCAATGACAAGTCAGTGGAATTGAAGTGAAATGGAGAGCAGCTAAAGATTCAAGGTGGAAGGAGAGAGATTTGTACCTGTGACACAGAATGCCAGGGGCCAGATCAGCTGGATGTGTGAAATCATGGTGTGTGCCCCTGTCCCTGGGCCCGGTTCCTGATAAACTCTCCCTTCACTGGGCTCTGCTTTATAAAGCTGCAGCCTGTGAGAGTCTGACTGGGTGTTCCTCAGTATGTAAATGGAATCAGGCAGAGAGAGCCACGTCAGCCCCTCACACTTTCAATGTCTCGATGGTTTGTGACTCAACCAGCCTTTCAGGCAGTGAGTTCCAGACTCCCACCACCCTCTGGGTAAAAACATTCCTCAATTCTCCTCTCAGGGTCTACCTCAACTGAACCTGAACTCACTTGAGTTGAGAAGGATGAGAGGAGGTCTGACTGCAATGTATAACATTCTAACAGAGCTGGACAGACTTGATGCTGGAAGGAGGTTTCCCAAAGTTGGGGAGTCTGGAATCAGGTGCCACAGTTTCAGGGGGACATTGGGTCGACCGTTTTGGATTCAGATGAGGAAACATTTCTTCACTTAGAGGATGGTTAACAAGTCGAATTCTCTACCAGAGAAGGCTGTTGAGGACAAAGGACTGAATATATTCAAGAAAAAGACAGAGGTAATTCTTTTGCATTTTAACAACATCAAGGGGTATGGGAAGATGGTAGGAATATGGAATTAAGTCAGAGGGCTATCCATGATCATATTGGATGACAGAGATACTCAAAGGGCTGAATGGCCTATTCTTACTATATTTCTATGTCTGTGTTACCTTCAATCTCTGCCCCTTGGTATTGTTCCCTCTACGATGGAAAAGGTGCCTTCCTACCCACCCTATCACTGCATCTCATAATCTTACAGCCCTCTGTCAGGTCCCCTCTCAACCTTCACTGCTCCAAGGAAAACAACCCCAGACTTTCTAATCTTTCCTCATCGCTCAGAGCCTCTAGGCCAGGCAGCGTCCTGGGAAATCTCCTCTGTACCCTCTCTAGTACAATCACATCCTTCCCAGAATGTGGTGTCCAGAACGTGTCTCGCTCTCTCTCTATCACTGTCTCTCTGTTTCACATCTG
This sequence comes from Chiloscyllium plagiosum, assembly GCF_037043375.1. Classification (NCBI taxonomy): domain Eukaryota; kingdom Metazoa; phylum Chordata; class Chondrichthyes; order Orectolobiformes; family Hemiscylliidae; genus Chiloscyllium; species Chiloscyllium plagiosum. The sequence goes on along the minus strand of NW_028270147.1, from coordinate 106,806,205 downwards.
CCATGTCTTTCTCTCTACATCTCTCTCCCACTCTTAATCTCTCTCATATTCTATCTCTCCCACTCTGTCTCATAGCCACTCTCTCTAACTCTCATTTGCTTCTTCACTCTGTCTCACAATCTCCATTTCTTCACCTCTCACTGTTTCCCTCATTCAATCCCTCTCCCTCACTCCCTCCAATTGTGATCTGCCGCTCTCTATTCCTTCCTCTTTTACTCTTCCTCCCTCTCTTTTGTCTCTACAGTCTCCCTCTCTCTCTCTCTCCTGCACTCCGTCTCAAATCCTACTCTTGTCTCTCTCTCTCTCTCTCAATCACTCACAACTCAACCCTTCTATCCTGATTCCCTTCACTCTTAGTCTCACACTCTCTTTCTCTTTCTCTGTCTGTTTCTCTCTTTCTCTCTCTCCATCCCTCTCAGTATCATCTTATTTCTTTCTCTCTATCCCTCAACCTCACCATTTCTACCTCCCTCTACCTCTCACTCGCTCGCTTCATACATCTCACACTGTCTCAGACACTCCTCATTCTCTATTTCTCACCCTCTCACACACACTCTTTCCCTCTATCTCTCTCACTGACTCTCTTCTCTCTCTTTTCCACAGTCTGCCAGGTGGCAATATTTAAACGCAGGGCGAATCCCCCTCTGCTTTGCCTCAAGAGTGGGTGTTAACCATTGACCCCAGAGGCATGTCTTCTCCTGGAGTAAGGTTCCATTTCCCACATCGAGTAGGTTTTGGCCTCTCTCAGGAAGATGGACAGATTCTTGTCAAATGAAGGGCAGTTCTGTGCTGTTGGCCTATTCTCACTGGGCACTGGTTTGGACACAAAGCGCATTCCATGAAGGCCCAGCAGAGAGAGGAGACCCTCAGGCCATCAGTGTGAGCTGGAGGGACAGGACAGGCTCTGACCAACTGGCCCAGCCTGACAATCACAACATGTTCCAATCTCTTCCCCTCTCCTACCCCTCTCCTTCCCTTTCCATGATCAGTCTCCAGGTCAGAGTGTTTCACTGGGATGAGAGCTGGACAATTACATAGTTACAACAGAATGGAACTCAGCCCCATACCCACCATGGTGTCCATGACCCACTGGACTCTCCAAAAGGGGCCAGTAAACATGGAACTCCTTCCACTGGACAGTCTGCTAATAAATATGGACCACCCTGCAATAGACACTATTAAATATGGGCATTCTTCCCACTGGACCCTCCAATAGAAACCAGCAAACTGGGACTTCCTTCCCAATGGACAGTCCAATGGAGACCAGTAAACATGGACATCCATACCATTGGAACATCCAATAGATACCAGTAAACATGGGCCTCCTTTCCACTGGACTGTCCAGCAGAGACCAGTCAACACGAGCCTCCTTCCTACTGGATGTTCGAACAGATAGCAGGAACCATGGGCCTCCTTCCCCCTGTACCTTCCAATAGAGACCACTAGATATGTGTCTCATTCCTGCTGGAATCTCTAACTGAGATCAATAAACATGGGCCTTCTTCCCATTAGACCTTCCAGTATCTCAGCATTAAATCCCAAATAGGCCTCTGATTTCCATTCCCACAACATTGTCCGCCTCTGCAATACATCAGCCCCTTGACCACAGAAACCTTCATTCCTGTTTGTCCCACTCCATGATTCCGATGTCCTCTCCCAGCTTCCCCCATCTATGCTCCATAAACCCCAATTGTCTGAAATGGAGTGGTCCCTTCCCTGTCTCACATCAAGGAGGAGATGGACAGATTTTTAATGAGTAATGGGTTAAAGGATGATGGAGAGTGAGCAGGAAAGTGGAGTTGAGGCTGTGATGGGATCATGCATGATTGTATTAAATGGTGGAGTGGGCTCGAGGGGCTGAATTGCCTGCTCCTGCTCCTAGTTCTTATGTTCATCCATCCCCTCCCCCATTCCTCTTACTGCAACTTTGTGAACCCTCTTGAAATGTTTTGGACATTGAAGGTGCGATGTGAATTCAAGATCTGTGTGGATTTTATGTGGGGACAGAATTGTACAGGGGGAGTGATAGCTCCAGCAAGTGAACATCCTGCTGAGAGGCTCCAGCCTTCCATATGCAGAATGGGGAAGTGGGGGAGGTCAGAATATACTGTCAGGGTCCATGACACTCTCCCCCAGCAATGTGAATGGCTTTGAACTGCCCTCTGAAATAACTGATCAAGGCACTCAGTTGTATCAATCGTGATGACATCTCAACAAAGAAATAAAATGGGACAGACCACCCAGCATCGATCTAAACACCGAAAAGACAACGAAAGAAATAGCCCTGTCTACCCTGCTCCATCCTCCTTACTGAATCTGGGGGCTAGTGCCAAATTCAGGAGAGCTGTCTCACAGACTAGTCAAGCAACAGCCTGACACAGTCATACTCACAGAATCATACTTTACAGACAATGTCCCAGACACCGCCATCATTGTCCCTGAATGTGTCCTGTCCCACCAGAAGGGCAGACCCAGCAGAGCTGGCAGCACAGTGGTGTACAGCCAGGAGGGAGTTACCTTGGGAGTCCTCTCCGCTGACTCCAGACCCCATGGAGTCTCATGACACCAGGTTAAACATGGGTGAGGAAACCTCCTGTTGATCAGTACATGACGGAAGCACTGAGGGTGATGACAGCACAGAATGTACTCTGGGTGGGGGATTTCAATGCCCACCACTGAGAGTGGCTCAGCAGTAGCATTACTGATCGAGCTGGTCGGGTCCTAAAGGACAAAGCTGCAGGACTGGGCCTGCAGCTGGTAGTGAAGGAAACAACAAGAGGGAAAAATCTACTTGCCCTCATCCTCACCAATCGTGCGGCTTTAGTTGCATCTGTCCTGTATGTGTAAGAGTGACCATCACAGAGTCCTTGTGGAAACAAAGTCTGACCGTCACATTGAGAATACCCTCCATTGTGCTGTGTGGTACTATCACTGTGCTAAAAAGGACAGACTTTGAACAGATAGAGCAACTCAAGGCAAGCTCAGAAGTGGTGATGATTGCCAATGATTCCATAATGTTCAGCATCATTCACAACTCCTCAAAAACTGAAGCAGTCCATGATCAGATGCACCAACATGTGGACAATATCCAGGTTTAGTCTGAAAAGCGACATTTCACATTGGTTCCATGCAAGTGCCAGGCAATGACCATCACCATTAAGAGACAATCCAACCATCGCCCCTTGACAGTGAATGGCATTATTATCACTAAATCCTCACTGTCAACATCTAGAAACTCAATTGGCTCACCACAGAAACACAATGATTACAAGAGCAGGCTCGAGGCTAGCAATACTGCATCTAGTAACTCACCTCATCAACAAGGCACAAGTCAGAATTGTGATAGAATACCCCCCATTGTCTGGATGGATGCAGCTCCAACAACATTCATAGAGTGATGGTGTCACAGAATCACAGGCCCTACAGCCAAACTTGTCCATGCCGACCAGGTTTCCAAACCTGAACGAGTCCCATTTGCCTGTGTTTGGCCCATATCTCTCTAACCTTTCCTATTCATGTCAATCATATCCTATGTCTCCCTTATCCACTCAAAAAGCTTGTTACTGTTCAGAGCAAAGCAGCCTGCTTGGTTGCCATCACATCCACAAAGCAGCCATCTTACCACCATTGACACTTAGTCGCAGCAGTGTGTATTATCTATAAGATACACTGCAGAGATTCACCAAAGATCCTCATACAACACCTTCCAAACCCAAAAATAGAAATTGTTGGAAAAGCTCAAGTATGAAGGGTCACGTGACCCAAAGCGTTAACTCTGATTTCTCTTCACAGATGCTGCCAGACCTGCTGAGCTTTCCAGCAATTTCTGTTTTTGTCTCTGATTTACAGCAGCTGCAGTTCTTTTGGTACCTTCCAAACACATGAACAGCTCCAGTTAGAAGGACAAGAGCAGCAGAGATATGGGAACAGCATGTCTGCAAATTCATCTCCAAGGCACATAACATCCTGACTTGGAAATATATCGCTGTTCCATCACTGTAAGTGGGTCAAAATCCTGGAATTGCCTCCCTAAGGACATTGTGGGTCAACATACAGCATGTGATCTATAGCGGTTCAAGAAGGCAGCACCTTCTCAAGGGCAACTAGGGACGGGTAGCAAATGCTGACCCAGCCAGTGACGCCCACATCCAATGAATGAATATATGAAAACAAATTAAGTGTCCCTCAGGAGGGGAGAGGGAATGTTCAAGGTCCTGAGCTCCATTCCCCAGCCCAGGCAGCTTGTCTCCCAATGAATGAATGAGATGACAGATTAGGGACAGTCTCATGCTGTGGAACCAGGTCTATAAGAGAGAATTAGAGATCAAGCTGAAAAGGAACATATTGCTGGGTTATGGGGAGAGAGAGGGTCAATGAGATTAATTGGGTCACTCACAGGCACAATGGGCTGAATGGCCTCCTCCTGTGCTGTCAGATTCCCGGGAGTGCAGACAGTTCACAGTTTTCTCCCATCTCAGTAACAAACGTCCATCTGCTCCGAGCTCCTTATTTCACTTCCTCTCTTGATGAAGTTTCAACCTTGCGATCTGACAGTCTTTGCAGTTATTTTTTGCACTGGGGCTTTCTGCTGTGGTCAGAATCTCTCATAATAAGTGTCCAATCAGTGACAATCACAGCAGCTAAGAGCAGTCAGGACTGAGGAGCCAGGCTCACTGGGAAACATATTGGGAAGATCAAAGCCATCCTCTTCAGCTCCCGGCACAAACTCCACCCCTCTCCCCGAACACTGTCTGCTGCTCAACCAGACTCTTTACAAACTTGGTTTCATCTCTGAGAATGATCTGAGCCTTATATCTTCCATATCACAAAGATCAGCCACTGAAAATCTCAGCCATGTCTTTTGGACTCCAGATGTGACCATTCCAATGTTGTCTTAACCCATATCATAGCCAGTGCTCTTCATACACTTCAGCTCGTCCCAAACTGTGCTGCCTGTATCTGATCTCACACCAAGTCCCATTCTCCCATCCCACACCGTGCTCACTGACCGACATTGGCTCCCAATCCAGCAACATCTGATTTTCAAATTCTCACTCTTGTTCTCCAGCCCCTCCTTGTCCTCCACTCTCCCTATCTCTGCAACCTCCTTCAAGCACTCTCAGTCAGTGTGGTCAGCAATCTTAGATATATGGCTCTCGATTAGTTTATCCAAGTCATTGAGAAGTATCATAAAAAGCTGAGGTCCCAGCACAGATTCCTGGGAATACCACTATACATCTTGCTCATTGGAGGAATCATACATCCTCGATTGGTCTCACCTCCCTCTTTCTCACTATAACCCAGCTAACCTTTCCTTTCCAGCTCAATCTCCAGTTCCCTATTGAAGACCTGGGTTCACAGCCTGAGCCTGCCCCTAACTTGGTCTCCAATTTGGCATCTTATTCAATCATTGGGAGACAAGCTGCCTAGGCTTGGGGTGTAGAACAGAGAAAATAGAATATAGAACATAGAACAGTACAGCACAGTACAGGCCCTTCAGCCCTTAATGTTGTGCCAACATTTTATCCCACTCTAAGATCAAACTAACCTACATACCCTACATTTTACTGTCATCCATGTGCCTATCCAAGAGTCGCTTAAATGTCCTTAATGTCTCTGACTCTACTATTACTCCACATTCCATGCACCCACCACACTCTGTGTTAAGAACCGACCTCTAACATCTCCCCTAAACCAATCACCTTAAAATTATGCTCCCTTGTGATAGTCATTTCTGCTCTGGGAAAAAAGTCTCTGTTATCAACTCTATCTATGCCTCTCATCACCTTGTTCACCTCTATCAAGTTACCTCTCATCCTTCTTCACTTCAGTGAGAAAAGCCCTAACTCCTTCAACCTTTCTTCATAAGACATGCCCTCCAGTCCAGGCAGCATCCTGGTAAATCTCCACTGCACCCTCTCTAAAGCTTCCACATTCTTCTGATAATGAGGCAACCAGAACTGAACACAATATTCCAAGTGTGGTTTAACCAAGGCTTTATTGGACTGCAGCATAACCTCGCAGCTCTTAAATGCAATTCCCCCCAGCTACTGAAACACACCATGTATCTTCTTAACAACCCTATCAACTTGGGTGGCAACTTTGAAGGATCTCTGGATGTGGACCCCAAGATCCCACTGTTCCTCCACACTGTCAAGAATTCTGCCTTTAACTCGGTCATCTGCATTCAAATTCAAGCTTCCAAAATGAATCACTTCACACTTTCCAGGATGAACTCTATCTGTCACTTCTCAGCCCAACTCCACATCCTATCAGTGTCCCATCTTCATAAATGTGTTTTGTCACACCCTCAAAGAATTCAGTAAGGCTTGTGAGACATGACCTGCCCCTCACAAGGCCATGTTGAGTATTTCTAATCAAGCTTTGCTTTTCCAAATCATCATAAGTCCTGTCTCTCAGAATCTTCTCCAATGATTTGCCCACCACTGATGTAAGACTGACCGGTCTATAATTCCCAGGGTTATCCCAAATCCCTTTCTTGAACAAGGGAATAACATTTGCCACACTCCAATCATCTGGTACTACTCCAGTGGACAGGTTGCAAAGATCATCACCAAAGGCACAGCAATCTCTTCCCTCACTTCCCATAGTATCATTGGGTATATCCAGTCTGGCCCAGGGGACTTATATATTCTTATGTTTTTCAAAATTATCAGCACATCCTCCTTCTTAACATCTGTTAGGGTGTATCACGCTGTCCTCACAATTGACTAGTGACTACTGAAACAAAGTATTCATTAAGGACTTACTGTACATCATCCAACATGGCACAAGCTCCCTCCACTATCCCTGATCGGCCCTACCCTCACTCTGACCATCACGTTTTTCCTCACATAAGTATAGAATGCCTGAGGGTTTTCCTTAATCTTACCCGCCAAGGCTTTCTCATGCTTGCCCGCATTACAGCTCTGGATCTGTGGATGGACTCACTTTGGAGCATCCATGAGGCTGAGGAGATCGTGGATAGCACGTTTAGTGAATAGGTCACACTGCAGATTAGGTTTGCTGAGGAAGGAAGGGAATGGGTGACCGAAAGAGCAGGAAGAAAGTGCAGGTGTCCTCTGCGGTCATCTCCCTCCAAAACAGGAATACCATTTTGGACACTGTTGGGGGAGGTGGATCACCAGGGGAAGTAACGTTCATGTCACCATGGCTGGCTCTGCTGTACAGAAGGGTGGGAAAAATAGTGGAAGGCGAATAGTCATTGGGGATTCAATTGTAAGGGGAGTAGATAGGTGGTTCTGTGGTAGAGAACGAGACTCCCAAATGGTATGTTGCCTCCCAAGGGCATGGGTCAGAGATGTCTCAGATTGGCTGCAGGACATTCTGAAGGGGGAGGGTGAACTGGGTGGGTGTCGTGGTGCACATCGGTAGCAATGATATTGGCAATAAACGGGATGAGGTCCTACAAGCAGAATTTAAGGAGTTAGGAGTCAAGTTAAAAAGTATAGCCTCAGAGGTAGTAATCTCAGAATTGCTACCAGTGCCACGTGCTAGTTGGAGTAGAAATGAAAAAATAGGCTGGATTACTGAGTGGCTTGACAGATGGTGCGGTAGGGAGGGTTTCAGAATTTTGGGACATTGGAACCGGTTCTGGGGGAGGTGGGACTATTATAAATCAGCCAGTCTACACATGGGCAAGTCGAGAATCAAAGTCCTTGGGGGTGCTTTTGTTAACGCTGTTGGGGAGTGTTTAAACTAATATGGCAGGCATTGATATAGATAAGAAACAATAATAGGTCCAGCACCAAGCCGCAGGGCACTCCACAAGTCTCAGGCCTCTTGTCTGACAAGCTTCCTTCCACTATTACCCTCTGCTTCCTACCAACAAGCCAATTAGAGAAATGTATTTGTCTTCGGTCAGGAATTAGTTTGGAGGGAGGAGACAGAGAAGAGGATGATGCGTGTGCTCTCCAATGAGCAAGATGTGAATAGTGGTGTCCCCAGGGATCTGTGCTGGGACCTCAGCATTTCATGATATTCTCAATGACTTGGATGAAGGAATAGAGAGCCAATTATCCAAGATTGTTAATCACACTGACTGAGGCAGCTTGGAGGAGGTTACAGAGATAGGGAGGGTGGAGGACAGGGAGGGATTTCCAAACAAGGATGAGAATTTGAAAATCGAGGTATTGTTAAGCCAGGAGCCAATGTAGGCTTCAGGATGCAGGAGTTGGGGGAACGGGACTTGGTGCAAGTTTGGATACGGGCAGCAGAATTCGGGATGAGCTGAAGGATACGGAGGGCAGTTGCTGTGAAGTGTGCAAATACAGCATTGGAATGGTCATGTTTGGAGTCCCATGACATGGCTGAGATTTTCAGTGTCTAATCTTTGTGAGATGGAGGATATGGGGCTCAGATCATTCTCAAAGATGAGACCGAGTTTGTAAAGAGTCTGGTTGAGCAGCGGACAGTGCTCAGGGAGAGGGTTGGAGATTGTACCAGAATCTGAAGAGAATGGTTTTGATCTTCCCAATGTGTTTCACAGTGAGCCTGGCTCCTCAGTCCTGACTGCTCTTAGCTGCTGTGATTGTCACTGATTGGACACTTATTATTAGAGATTCTGACCACAGCAGAAAGCCCCAGTGTAAAAAATAACTGCAAAGACATCAGATCACAAGGTTGAAACTTCACCAAGAGAGGAAGTGAAAGAAGGAGCTCAGAGCAGCTGGACGTTTGTTACTGAGACGGGAGAAAACTGTGAACCATCTGTACTCCCTGGAATCTGACAATACAGGAGGCTGGTTCTGGGATTTGTTTTGCAGAAACAGCACAGTGATGAAAAAAGTGTCAGTCACTCTCTCACAAACACACACGCCTGCACTCGGAGATCAGAAACAGAATCCAGCAGCAGCTCTGTCTCCAAGCTGTGAAACCTGCACAGTGTTATTTCTTCATTCAGTTTTTAACTGGCAGGATAGACCAAGCAGGGGAGGCAACACAGTGGTGTGTACAGTCGGAAGGGAGTTGCCCTGGGAGTCCTCACCATTAACTATGGAACCCATGAAGCCTCATGACAGCAGGTCAAACATGGGGAAGGAAACCTTCTGCTGATTATCATATAGCACTGCCCGCCCTTCCAACCTCGACTGAGCAGTCAGTCCTCATTCATGTTGAACAACACTTGGAGGGAACACTGTGGGTGGGAAGGATACTCTGAGTAAGGGACTTCAAAGTCCACCATCAAGAGCTGCTCAGAAGCATCACTACTGAGCAAGCTGGTCAAGTGCCACCTGATTCAGCTGCTGGACTGGACCTGGGGCAGGTGGTGAGGGAACAAGAGGGAAAAACATACTCACTATCACCCTCACCAATCTGCCTGCTGCTGGTGTAGCTGTCCATGACAGTATCAGTAAGAGTGACCACCGCACTGTCCATGTGGAGACAAAATCCTGTCATCACATTTAGATGACCTTACACTTTGTTGGGCAAGAGATGTGGGATATCAGGAAGAGCTTTTTTTTCGCAGCAATTGGTAATGACTTGGAAATCAGTGCCCATTCAGGTGAGGCAGGTGAAGACACTCAGTGATTGCAATGGCAGATTGGATGGGCTCTTGATGGAAATAAACCTGCAAGGCTCTGGGAGTCGAGTAGTGGAGGGGGTGGGACTGACTGGATTGCCCCATGATATGACAGCATTTACCTGACAGGCTGAATGTTCTCCCCCTGTGCTGGAAATAGGTCTCACTCAATGAAGGGTTCATAATAAGAGAGTTTGGATGCAGTAAATACAGGACAAATTGTTTCTCCAGGCAGGAGGGTCAGTAATCAGAGGGCACACATTTCAAAAAGAGTCTGAAGAAAAAGAGAGAAGATAGGAAAATTTTTATCCAGCGAGTTCATGGTGACTGTCTGCAAGGTGAGTGGAAGTGGATTCAACAGCAACTTTCAAAAGGGCATTTGGAGAAATAGCTGAAAAGGAAACAATTGCAGAGTTATACAGGAAGGGCTGGGTAAATGGGACTCATTGGACTAATTTGACTAACAGTCATAATAGGCCCAGTGACCTCTGTCTGTGCTGTATAAGAGCTTACACACACTTAGTCTCACCTTTACACAAAGACGAGGGGAAACAGACAACCCAGTTTACAGAAGAGTGTTTTCTCAAGCAAAACGCTCTTGAACCAACTAGATTTACTGAAATAAATGGCATCATCAAATCAGTGGCAAGGGAATATCGAACCAAAAGCGATGGGGTTGAATATTCAATAGCACAACCACTGAGAGGAGGATGGAAGAAGGGCAAGAGGTGAGAGAGCACGCTGTAGGGGTCTGAAGGCTCTGCTGTCAATGGTGGGATGGAGGAAGCAACAATGGGCAGGAGACCAGAGACAGAAGATGGAAGGGGGAGGGAGGGAATGTGAGTCTGCAGCAGGACACAGAGTGAGGGAGGAGGGAGGCCATGGAGGTAATTGGCTGGCAGTGAGGTCAGGGGTCATTCTGGAATGACAGATGGGTAAGACAGGGAAGGGCCCACTCCATATCAGACAATGTTGGGGTTTATGGAATGTGGATTCAGGAATCTGGAGAGGACATTGGAATCATAGAGGTAGGAGACGGGACGAGCAGGAATTAGGGTTTCTGTGTCAAGGGGCTGAGGTAGTGCAGAGACAGACAATGTTGTTGAGATTGAAACAAGAGACCAACATGATGGAGAGGATGTGGGGGTTGCAGCTCAGGTACTGGGTAGTCCAGTGGGAAGGTGGCCCATGTATACATCATCATAGAGTCGTAGAGGTTTACAGCTTGGAAATAGACCCTTAGGCTCAACTCATCCATGCCGACCAAGTTTCCAAAACTGAACTAGTCCCATTTGCCTGTGTTTGGCCCAATCCTCTCTAAATCCTTCCTATCCATGTTCCTGTAAAAATGTCCTTGAAATGTAGTAATTGCACTCCCTTCTCCCACTTCCTCTGGCAGCTCATTACACATACACATCATCCTCTGTGTGAAAATGTTGTCTCTCAGGTCCCTTCTAATTCTTTCCCTTTCAACTTAAACCATTCCTTCGAGTACTGGACTCTTCTACCCTGGGGAAAAGACTTTGGCTATCCAACTTGTCTACAACTCTCATGATTCTATAAACCTCTATAATGTCACCCCTCAATCTCCTGCATTCCCTGGAAAAACATCTCAGCCTATCCATCCTCGCTTGATAATTCAAACTCTCCAATCTTGGTAACATCCCTGTTAATGTTTTTTTTATCCAAACCAGTGTAATAACTTCCTTTCTATGGAAGGGTAAGCAGAAATATATACAGTGTCCAAATGTGGCCTTCCCAATGCCTTGTACAGCTGTAACATGATGTCCCAGCTCCTGTACTCCCTGCTTTGACCAGTGAAGGTGAGTGTGCCAAATACTCTCTTCACCACCCTGTCTACCTGTGACCCCACTTCCATGGAACTATGTACCTGTACCCCTCAGTCTCTCTGTTCAACAACACTCCCCATGGCTCTACCATTAATTGTGTAATTCCTGCCCTGGTTTGTCTTACCAAAATGTAACTCCTTCCATTTATCGAAATTAAACTCCATCTGGATTTGTTGACCCACTGGCCCAGTTGATCAAGATGACATTGCACTCTTGGATAACCTTCTTCCCTGTCCACGATGCCAACAATTTTAATGTTAGCCACAAACTTACTGACCATTCCTCCTATTTTCTCATCCAAATTGTTCATATAATTGATGAACAACAGTGAATCCGGGTTTGATTCTTGTCGGAGACGGCTGGTCACTGGCTTCCAGTCTGAAGAACAACCCTCTCTCACCAGCCTCTGCCTCCTACCATCAGGCCAATTGTATATCCAATTGGCTAGCTCTCCCTGGATCCTATGTGATATGATCTTACCAAGCAGTCTCCATGGGGATCCTTGCCTAAGGCCTTGCTAAAATCCATGTAGACGGAGTGTACTGCTCTAACTGTATCTATCTTCTTGATTTCTTCTTCAAACACTCAGTCATCTACTGGTCTCTATTGGAGGTCCAGTGAACAGGAGGCTCATGTTTACTGGTCTCTCTTGGAGGATCTCGTCAGAAGAAAGTCCATGTTTACCGGTCTCATTTGGAGAGTCCAGCAGGAAGGAGGCCCATGTTTACTGGTCTCTATTGGGAGGTTCAGTGGGAAGGAGGCCCATGTCTCTCCATAGGGCAGCCCCGTGAACTGAATTCCATGTTTATTGGACTCTGTTGGAGAGTCCAGTGCATTGTGGACACCATGGTGGGTGTGGGGTTGAGCTCCTTTCTGTTGTAACTGTGTGATGGTCCAACCTTCACCCCAGTGAAACAGTCTGACTCAGAGACTCTTCATGGAAGGGGAAGGAGAGGTGTAGGAGAGGGGAAGGGATTAGAACCTGTTGTGAATGGACAGGCTGGGTCAGTGGGTCAGAGCCTGTCCTGTCCCTCCAGCTCACACTGATGGCCTGAGGATCTCCTCTCTCTGCTGGGCCTTCATGGAATGAGGTTTGTGTCCAAACCAGTCCCCCGTGAGAATAGGCCAACAGCACAGAACTGTCCTTTATTTGACAAGAATCTGTCAGTCTTCCTGAGAGATACTAAACCCTGGTCAATGTGGAAATGGGGGCCTTACTCCAGAAAAAGATATGTTTCTGGGGTCATGGGTTAACATCCGTGAGTGGGGCAGAGTAGAGGGAGATTTATCCTGCATTCAACTGTCACCACCTGGGACACTGTCAGAAAGAGAGAGAAGCAAGACAGAGAAAGAGACATAGAGGGAGAGAAAGAGAGAGAGACAGAGAGATTGTGTGTGTGAGAGAGAGATAGAGAGAGAAAGACATGAGTATGGGTAGAGACAGAATGACAGAGAGGGAGGGAGAGAGACTGTAGATTGGGATACAGAGAGGGAGGGAGAGAAAAAGAGGGAGGCATAGAGAGGGGTAGATAATAGTTGGAGACTTTTACTTGAAGTGAGTGATTGGGACAGTGAGAGTTGGAGAAATAGAGATTATGAGATGGAGTGAGGAAGGGTAAATGAATTGGAGAGAGTTGCTATGAGACAGAGTGAGAGAGAGAGAAAATAAAAGTGAGATTAGCAGTGGGAGAGAGAGAGATAGAGAGAAAGACATGGCAGGTGTGAGACAGAAAGAAGGGGTGGGGAGAGAGAGAGAGACAGAGAGAGAGAGAGGTCCTGCTCACCAATTTCTGGGAAGGTTGTGTACTTGAGAGAGGGTACAGAGGAGATTTACCAGGATCAGCTGTGGGGAAAGATTGGAAAGGTGGGGATTGTTCTCTTCGGAGCAATGAAGGTTGAGAAGGGACCTGATAGAGGGGTATAAGATTATTTGGGGCAATCTTAGGGTGGATAGGTAGGCACTTTTTACATGAGTGAAGAACTCAACAACCAGAGACAGAGATTGAAGGTAACACAGACATAGAAACATAGAAACCGAGCAGGAGTTGGCCATTCGGCCCTTTGAGTCTACTCTGTCATTCAGTATGATCATGGCTGATCCTCTCTCTCAAAGCCATATTCCTCCTTTCTCCCCAATCACTGATGCCGTTAAAATGCAAAACAATTATCTGTCTCTTCTTCTTGAATATATTCAACCTGCCAGTCTTCAGTCCATGCCAGTACCTCACCCCTACACAATAGACTCGTATCTTATGTCAAATACCTCCTGGAAATCCACTTTGTCTGACTGGCTCATTGTATCCTCAAATATTTCTAACAGATTTGCCAGGCATGACCTCCCCTTGATAAAGCCGTGTTGACTCAGCCCTTTTTTCCCATTGCATTTCGAAGTCCTCTGTAATTTCACCCTAAAATTGAAATCTAAAACCTTACCAAAAACTGAGTCCAGGCTAACTGGCCTATAATTTCCCATTTTCTCCCTTCTTAAATAGGGGTGTTATGTGAGCCATTTTCCAGTTCCTTGCCCCCATCAAATCCCTCCCCACACCACCTTTACCCCCCGACTCCATTGATTCCTGAAAGATCATCACCAATGCCTCCACAATCTCCTCAGTGATCTCCTTCAGAACACACTGGTGTAGTTCATCCAGTCTGGGTGAGTTATCCACATTCAGACCTTCCAGCTTCCCCAGTACCTCCTCCTTAGTGATGGCCACTACACTCCCCTCTGCCCCCTGACAGTCTTGAAGTACTGGGATGCTGCTGGTGTTTTCCATAGTGCAGATTGTTGCAAAGTATCGATTCAATTCCTCGGCTATTCCTTGGTTTCCTATTATTCTTTCTCCAACCTAATTTTCCGACAATCCAATGTCTGTTTTTGCCTCCCTCTTCCTTTTTATATATCTGACAAAACTCTTGCAATCTTCTTTTATATTACTGGCTCACTTTCCCCGACATTTCACCTTCTATATCCTGAATGTTTGTTTTAGTTATCCTCTCCAGATTTTTAAAGACTCCCTAATCCACTGGCTTCCCACTATTCTCCACCACATTGGATGCTTTCTCTTTTGCTTTTATGCTGTCCTTGACCTCCCCCATCAGCCATGGTTGCCTTGTCCTCCCCTGCGTATGTTTCTTCTTTTTTTGGGATGAGTTCCTGCTCTGCTTCCTGAATTACCCCCAGAAACTCTGCTGTTTGCTGCCACACCATCTTACCTGCTCGGCTCCCCTTCCAATCAACTCTGGCCAGCTCCTTCCTCATGTCTTTGTAGTTACTTTTACTCAATTGAAATCCTGTTCCATCTGATTGCAGCTTCTCTCTCAAACGACAGGGGGATTTCTATCATATTATGGTCACGTATCCACAGGGATACTTTCACCTTCAGCTCACTAATCAAGTTTGCCTCATTACACATCACTGAATCCAGAACTGCCTGTTCCATAGTGGCTCAACCACAAGCTGCTCCAAAAACCATCTTGGAGCCATTCCATGAAATCCTTTCCTTGAGACGCGCTACCCAGTCCACCTATCCATTAAAGTCTGCCCTGACATTTTGTATATGGCTTTTCTGTCTCCTAGTTGATTTCCTTCCCCACACCCTGATTACTGCTTGGAGACCTGGACATACCTTGCATCAGATTCTTTATTTCTTGCAGTTCCTCAACTCTACCCACAAACATTCTACACCTTCTGACTCTATATCACTTCTTGCTATTGGTTTAATTTCATTTCTTACTAACAAGGCAACTCTTGCCCCTCTGCCCATCTGTCTGTCCTTTTGATAGGACATGTATCCTTGGATATTTAGTTCCCAGCCCAGATCCCCTTACAGCCATGTCCCTGTGATACCCACAACATCGTACCTGCCAGTTTCAATTTGTACTACAAACCCATTGTGTATACTGTGTGCATTTAAGTACAACACCCTCAGTCCTGCATTGATGGCCCCCCTTCTCATCATTGTCCTCTTATCTCTTGCGTTTGATGTTCAACTCTTGATCCTTTCCATACTCTCTGTCCTATTACATCTTCTAGAAACCTGAATAACTTCTCCTGAGCCCTCCTCCACTTTAACTAGTTTAAATCCCTTGGAAACTCAATTTACCTCAATTTGTGGCATCACTTTGTCTCCCTTACTCGGAATGGTTCACGCATTTAGATAAAAACTCTTTAAGTTTGTTCTATTGTTGATTTTCCCTGCACTTTTATGGTTCCTTTGATATTCAAAAATTCTGCCCCTTCCTTTTATTTTCTGGTAACAATCAATCCCATCACTAACCACCAACCTACCTGCTCCTTTCCACTCCATTTCCTCATTTTCCATCCAACTGAACCCAATTATTGGGTCTTTGTGTTGAGTTCAGGACAATATTTATCTTTGAACCAGCATCATTAACGTGGTCTTTGACCTCATTGCTTTTCATGGGATCTTGCTGAGTAGAAACTGGCTGCCACTTTCCCGACATTGTAACAGTGACTGGTTTTCAAACAAAACTGTCTATAAATGTCTTTGGGAGAGCCTGAGGTGTTAAGGGTTCAATTGAACTTCAGTTAGAGTCAGAGATTTGTACAGCACGGAAACCAACCCTTCAATCCAACTCATCAATGCTGACCAGATATCCTAAATTATTCTAGTCCCCTTTGCCAGCATTTAGCCCACATCCCTCTGAACTCTTCCTATTCATATACCCATCCAGATGCCTTTTAATTGCTGTAATTCTACCAGCCTCCACCACTTCCTCTGGCAGCTCATTCCATACATGTACCACCCTCCGCATGAAAAGGTTGGCCCTTAGGTCCCTTTTACATCTTTCCCCTGTCACCTTCAACCTATGCCTTCTAGTTTTCAACTGCCCCACTCTGGAGAAAAGATCTTCTCTATTCACCCTATCTATGCCCCTCATGAGTTTATGAACCACAATATGGTCACCCCTCAGCCTCCAAAGTTGCAGGGAAAATAGCCTCAGCCTATTCAGCCTCTCCAGATAGCTCAAACCCTCCAGCCCTGGCAACATCCTTGTAAATCTTTGTCCTGGTCAATACTTATACCCAAATCAAAATCAATAAAAATCTATTTCCCTGCTAATTATCATAATGTATTTGGGATCTTACTGTGCACAGTCTGCTGGAAAGAGCCATTGGGGCATCCTGAGTTGGGGACAGGTGCTACACAAATTCAAGTCTTTCTTTAAGGTTGGAGCTTCCTGATCCTGACCCTCACCCATTGTCCGTGCACTCTCACCTTCCAGGGGTCATTGAGTCATTAGGAGAAGTGACCTTGGCTGACCCTGGGGCAGTGAGACTCTTTGTAGCCTCACCCTTGACCTCAACCCATTGGTGTGCAGCAAAGTTTGAAATGTAATCTGGAACCTTCCACATGGACACCCAATGAAGTGTGTGGATCCAAGTCTGCTCCAATGTTCTCGGATAAAGTTCTCCTGATCTGTGGGTGATCGGAGGTTTGTTAAAGATGTATCGAGCTCCATCCCACTTTCCAGCTTTTGCTCCATAGCTCTGGAGGTTTCGCTGTTTCAAGTGAATATCCAAGTGTTTTTTTCAATGTGATGATGGTTTTGGCCTCTCCCACCCTTTCAGTCAGTGAGTCCCAGATCTCACCAGCTTCTGGGTGGACACAGTTACTCCTCAACTCCCCTCAAACACTGCCCCAATTCATTTCAATCTCTCCCCATGGCTATTGCTTCTCTGCTGATGGAAATCAGTCCTTCCTACCCACTCTGTCCAGGGCCTTCATCATTTTACACACCTCGAATGCTCCACCATTCAATATGATCATGGCTGATCATCCAACACAATCCCCTGTTCCTGCTTTCTCCCCACATTCTTTGATCCCTTTAATCCTAAAAACAATATCTAATTCCTTCTTAAACACATACCACATCTAATTCCCTCATGCTGGAAGAATGGATGAGAATTATTGTGTTGTTGTTTTTTGACCAGTATGGACACAATGGGCTGATGGGCCTTTTGGGTCTCTATGATTCTATGATTGTATATTATGAATAACTGGGTACCATGGACTGACCCCTGTAGTATGACAATTGGTAACTACCTGCCATTCAGAAAAAGACTTGTTGTTTCTGTCCTGCCTGCCAACCAGTTCCAATCCATGTTAGTACATGACCCCCAATCCTCTTGTTCGTTGGGATTTCCCTGATTCAGTTGAACATATTTCATCCTGTCAGATCTTTGCTTTCCTCAGATCCTGTTCAATGTCACCCCTGCATTTTCTATCCTCCTCTCAGCTTTCTGCAGGTTTGATCTCCAGATAACCAACATCACCTTCCCTATTTGGACTTCCCTACTCTGCTGCCTTTTGACATCCCAGGCTGAGAGTCTATATCTGGGAGTCCCACACTTACTCATTGTGGGAACAGATTCTGAACAATCTCTGTCTCATCCTTCGAGGCCTCCCACTGCCCTGACCCTGATTTTCCATCATGTACTTGGTTTCAGTCCACTTTTGCTAAGTCACTGCACAGTTCAGTAAAATATTTCATTCCCAAATGAAATTTTTTACACTTGCTCCATTGTTCTCCATTTCCATCCATACTCTCAATCTCCCTGAGTTCTGATCACTGTCACTGAAATGCTCCCTTCCAGCTGCCCATATTCATTCCATAAACAATGGTCCAAAACTATCCCTTCTCTTTCACCATCACCCTCTCAGGGGCAATTAGGAAGGGGCAATGAATGCTGGACCTGGCAGTGACTCTCATATCCCAAGAAGCAATTTAAACAATACCTGTTCTTTTGTCGGGGTTTATTCTGTATTGACAACAAATGTTCAATAAGATTGTATTGCCAGTGAATATACTGAGAGTCAAAATCCATTTGTTTGGCAGGGATTAAAATTGTTTCTCTTGTCTTTCAGGCTGTGAGAACTCTCATCCCAAGCTGACCCTGCTGCCCCCCTCCCCGGAGCAGGTCAATGCCAAGGGCACTGCCACCCTGGTGTGCCTTGCCAATCACTTCTATCCCGATGAGCTGGAGGTTCAGTGGAAGAAGGACGGTGCAGTCATTTCGGACGGGGTCCAGACTAGCAACTACCTGCGAGCTTCGGACAGCACCTACAGTGTCAGCAGCCTGCTGACCCTCTCTGGGTCTGACTGGGAGTCCAACGCTTGCTTCTCCTGTGCCCTCACCCATGTGACCCTCCCGTCTCCCTCAGAAAGAGCATCAGGAGATCAGAATGTGTGTAGAGTGTTTGAGACAGTCCACAGAGGAGACACAACTTTAATTAGAACAGGGCTGAGCTGGCAGGACAAAGGTCATTGTCAGCACTGAATTTAAACTCTCTTCCTTCTCAGGACTGCTCAGAGATACGTCTGAGGTTTGGATGTTGAAGTAGGTCACTGCGACAATGTCGAGAGACTTTACGCTATGTCAAACCTCATGCTGTCCTTGTCCGGGGAGTGTTTGATGGGGAAGTGTTGACTGTATGCCGAGTAAAATCTCTTGAAGTTGCTGGAGACTGTCAGTTGTACAAAACAATGTGACCCTCAGAAGTCTCTGCTTCAGTAAATCAGACCTTTTGGGCGGCACAGTGACACAGTGGTTAGCACTGCTGCCTCCCAGCGCCAGAGACCCGGGTTCAATTCCTGCCTCAGGCGACTGACTGTGTGGAGTTTGCACATTTTTCCCGTGTCTGCGTGGGTTTCCTCCAGGTGCTCTAGTTTCCTCCTACAGTCCAAAAATGTGCAGCTTAGGTGAATTGGCCACGCTAAATTGCCTGTAGTGTTAGGTGTAGGGGAATGGGTCTGGGAGGGTGCGCTTCGGCGGGTCGGTGTGGACTTGTTGGGCCGAAGGGCCTGCTTCCACACTGTAAGTAATCTAATCTTCTTCCTGCTTAGCTGTCAGTTCCAATTTAAGGGCTTGTCACTGTTTAAAGGGACAGAATTCTCATGTTATTCAGCAAATCTCCACAAGTGTTTTCCTTAAGCTCCATTGTGGCTGTGATTTTGAGCAGCTTTCTCTGTCTGGGCTGTTAATTGCAGTTTTTTTTCTGTCAATGTCAATCTGGAAAAAGGGAAAAAAGATGAAGATTCAGTCTCTGTCTCTGTGTACTTTGGAAATAGATGACCTCCACTACCCCTCCCCCCCAGTTGATTGGCTGCATTTCAGCAGGTCATCGTCACAATTGGTTGCTTGGCCTGTCAATCAATTACAATCATCATTCGTTAATCATTTTCAAATGATCCCTTTGGTCAGGAATTTATGCAGGTTATAAGATTCCAAAACGAACAGAAACTGAAAGTTGTTAGGACTCAATAAGTACAATCTGACGCATTCTCTCCAGGCCTAGCTGATGGGATTGCACTGTGCAATCTCTGCGGCATGTTGGGTAGCCCCTGAAACAATCTTCAGCCATTCACAGACATTGCTGACTGTGTCTCTCACAGTGTGAGTGAGTGTTTTACTTTATGCTGCCTGTAGGTGTCTCTCTCAGTGTTACTCAGAGAGACACCTGCAGGCAGCATGGAGTGTGACCATGTTACTCAGTGCTGCCTGTCTCTCAGAGTGCGTGTGTTACTTAGTGCAACCTGTTGGTGTCTCTCTCAGTGCGAGTGTGTTACTCTGTGCTGCCTGTAGGTGTCTCTGAGGTCTATGTCTCCGAGCGATGGATTGAGAATGGGCTTTGTGCTGGGGATTGAAGATGAGGCTTTAATCTTCTCATATAATGAATGAAAAACAGTTCAGCTGATTCAGTCTGAGAGTCAGTTCATTCAGATGGCCAAAGTTAAAAATCACACAATACCAGGTTTGAGTCAAACAGGTTTATTTGGAAGTAGAAGTACTCGGTGCGCTGTTCCTTCATCAGGTAGCTGCAGGGGCAGTATGACAGGACACAGAATTTATAGTAAATTCAGATGGCAGCTGAGAGTGTATTCTCGGTAAGGAGGGATTTCAGAGGCAGTGGGCACTGTGCTCCCCAATGTGTTGCACAATTACAAGGGGATTTTCTGGATACAGGTTCAGAGCAGTAGTAACTGCCTGCCCAGCCAATGCTGGCTAACCATAGTTGTATTTCAGTTGTCAATTAGCCTGAAATTAGGAGCAGCAATATTACCTTCCAGGGAGGGGAGCTGTCTGAGGGAGGGAAGTTAAATTCTTGCAGCCCCAAGAGAGGTTGCAGTGGATTAATGACAGGTATGACCACCATGAAGGTGCCAAGTTCTCTCCTCCTGTCCCAGCTGTGATGCCCCTCAGGTTAAAAACTTGACTGTGCTCCTTTAGGATGGTGACTATGTTCCTGGGTGAGGTAGGGAGGGAAGGTCAGCCTCTCCCAAAGGCAGCACAGGCTGGATCGAAGGAGCATCAAAAGTAAGCATGGGGAGATTGAGGGAGACAGAAGGAGGGGGTTGGTTGGCAGGTTGTTATTCAGGGTCAGGTCCCAGGGTATCAGTCCTTCTGACACTCCCCTTTTCTTTTTTTTTAGAATCTCTGACATTCCTGTTTGTTTTTCTTTCTATTACCCCCACACTACCGCCTAACTGCAGTCGTTTTTTTTTATCCCCAGCACCCATTGTGTGTGTGTGTGTGTGTGCAGGTGTGAGACACAGTGAGAGACACAAGGTGTATGAATCTTTATTCAGTTTCCACCACCAGGAAGAAAGGAAACACCCGAGTGGCCTGTGACAAGCAGTGCCCTTCGCATCAAAGGGCAATGCTGTGTGATCAAACAGTGAAGGGGAGGGCAGGGATTAAATCAAAATAGAGTTGGAGGGGGAGATAATGCACTCCACTCCCTGCGGCGCCCCCCTCTACCTGAACAACTCCAGGGTGTTGGTCGACACGCGTGCTCCTTCTCCAAGGACACCCGGGCTCTAACGTAACCGCGGAAGAGGGGCAGGCAGTCGGCCCTAACGACCCCCTCCACAGCCCGCTGCCTGGACCTGTTTATGGCCAGTTTTGCCAGTCCCAGGAGCGGAGCCATGAGGGTGCCCGAAGATCAGGAGCGTGGGACTGAAGTGGAACCAAAAGCAGAGGAGGAGGTTTTTAAGAAAATCAAAAAGGGAGTGCAAACGCTCACACGCAACATATACATGGCCCACGGCCTCCACAGCAACACAGAACAAGCAGTTGGGCTGGGAGTCCGTGAACCACCGCAATCTGCGGTTGCAGGGGACCGCTACGCGCAGCACCCTCCACCCCAGATCCCCGAGAGAAAGGGGGAGGTCTCCCACATAGAGAGCCCTCCACTGGGGATCCCCACCTCCCGGTGACAAATGGGCATGCCAAGGCGTGTCCGGACGGTGGATGAGGGAGAAGAGGTGGACGGTGTGCAGCAGCAGATACAAGGCTAGCCTTTTTACATCCTTAAAAGGGACAAAATTAAAATTCTGGAAGCGGCTCAGGTTGTGGGAACAGGCTCCCCCGGGAGGTACGGGACCTTGGGGCCAATGTGAAATTCCGTCCGGGCTGGGGTGAGCGCAGACGGGATCCCACCGCACACCTGAGCGTCCTCCAACTGGTGCACGACGTCAGGTCCGAGCACCGCCGTTTGACAGTCCCCTTTTCATCTGTCAGCCAGGACTCCCTGATTGGATAAGGTTAACTGTCCCTGTCAGGGAACTCATATTATATATAAAAGAATAAAACATTTATTGAATAAGGATCTCAAGAGCTAAATGGCACTAGACAAAATGAATGGTTTGAAAGGTTTCATTATGAACACTGCAAATGAGATTTGGTGAAGAACTTTTTCACTCAGCGGGTGGTGGGAATCTGGAATGGACTGTCATAGAATCCCTACTGTGAGAAACAGGCCATTTGGCCCAACAAGTCCACACTGATCCTTGGAAGAGTAACCCACCCAAGACCCAATCCCCTATCCCATTACTCTACTTTTCCCCTGACTAATGAACCTAACCTACACATCCCTGATCACTCTGGGCAATTTAGCACAGCCAATTCACCTAACCTGCACGTCTTTAGATTGTGGGAGGAAACCAGAGCACCAGAGGAAACCTACACAAACACTTGGAGAATGTGCAAACTCCACACAGACAGTTGCCTGAGGCTGGAATCAAACCCAGGTCAAAACATTTGGACCGGCCTTGACTTCGCTCCAGCTTTTGCATCCACGTCTGGCCCTACCCACTCTGCAACCCAGACTCTGACTACATTTCCCAGAGTCACCCTGAGTCCAACTGCCTATCTGCAGCCATCCAGCACACTCACTCTCCCTCCTCACCCATACACCCCCACAGTGCATCCTATCCCTCCACTTCTCCCTCTTCACCTCATCCCCACCTTCCCACTCCCCCACCTCACTCCACAACCCACCTCCGCCCCAATCTCCTTTCTCTCCTACACCCATTCCCCCATGCTACATCACAATCAACCCCCACCCTTCCCCCTCCCCTCCTTCAGCCACCTTGGGCCCTTCCCAAAAACCTCACGCCCGAGCCTTGCCCATATTTACTATTCCCGCCCCCAACCTCGAACTCTCTGAGGCTAAAAGGTCCATCCTCAGGAAAGGGGTCACAGTCATTCCCGCCTGACCCCACCTCAACGAAACCCGCACCCACCACGACGCGGAGCTCTTCTTCCACCGCCTCTACCTCCGTGTATTCTTCTTTAACAAAAACTCCCAAACTCCCTCTGAGGAACCCTCCTCCCACCTCCAACCTTCCTCCTCCATTTGGTCACACCCCCCATCCCCCACCACCAGCTGTGTACACATCCTAGACCTCTTCAGTGCTGACCACTGAAGTGACATCAGCCGCCTCAATTTCTCCACCTCCCGCCCCCCCACCCCCATCACCCTCTCCAACCACCCCCCCCTTCTGATTGACGGCTCCACTCTCTCTGCACCAACTCCTGGTTCACTATCAAACCCACTGACAAAGATGGGGTGGTGGTAGTCTGGAGAATAGACCTAAATGTCACAGAGGCCGAACGCCAATTCTCCGACTCCATGCCCAACTTCTCCCTTGCCCATGACCCCGCGGTGACCCATCTGGCTAAAATCATTTGCACTATCAGTGCCCTCATTGCCTCCAGTGATCTCCCCTCCATTGCCTCCAATCTCATAGTCCCCCAGCCCCACAATGCCCAGTTGTATCTGCTCCTCAAGATCCACAAGTCCAACTACCCCAGCTGACCCATTGTCTCAGCATGCTCCTGTTCCACCGAACTCCTCTCATCCTACCTCAACTCCATCCTCTCCTCCTTGGTTCAGGCACTTCCCACCTACATCCACTACACCAACCACACCCCCCTTCTCTTCAGTAACGTCCAGATCCCCAGCCCTGAGTGCTTTATCTCCACTATGGATGTGCAGTCCTTATATATATACATCCATACCCATTAAGGATGGCCTCCAGGCCCTCCACCTTTTCCTCTGAAACAGACCTATCCAGTCCCCCCCCACCAATACCCTCCTCTGCCTTGCTGAACTAGTCCTCACCCTCAACAATGTTTACTTTAACTCCTCCCATTTCCTCCAAATCCAGGGGGTGGCCATGGGCACCCAGCTGGGCCCCAGCTACGCCTGCTTCTTTATCGACTATGTTGTACAGTCCCTCTTCAGTATCTACACAGGCACTGTGCCCCAACTCTCCGCCATTACATCAATGACTGCATCAGTGCAGTGACCTGCACCCAGGCTGAACTGGAGCAATTCATCGGCTTTGCCCACAACTTCCACCCCGTCCTCAAATTCCCTTGGTCCATCTCGGACACCTCCCTCCCCTTTTTTGACCTCTCCATTTCCAATTCTGGTGATAATCTACAGACAGACATTTACTACAAACCCACAGACTCCCATATCTAACTGGACTACACCTCCTTCCACCCAGTATCCTGTAAGAACTCCATCTCATTCTTCCAATTCCTCTGCCCCATCTGCTTCATCTGCTTGGATGAGGAGATATTCCACTGA
Organism: Chiloscyllium plagiosum; assembly: GCF_037043375.1. Taxonomy (NCBI): domain Eukaryota; kingdom Metazoa; phylum Chordata; class Chondrichthyes; order Orectolobiformes; family Hemiscylliidae; genus Chiloscyllium; species Chiloscyllium plagiosum. The sequence goes on along the minus strand of NW_028270147.1, from coordinate 106,781,903 downwards.
TCACAGATGTCCAACTGTTACGAACAATGTGCTTTTCCTCCTTCTGCCATCCACTGCACCACATCTATTTCCTGTTTCATTGCTCTGAACCCACCCCCTTGAAATACAATAAAGGCAGAGTCCCTATTGTCGTCACCTGTCACCCCACCAATCTCTGAATCCAACGCATCATTCTTAAACACTTCCATCAACTCTAACTAGACCACACCACCAAATACATCTTCCTCTCCCCACCCCTGGCTGCCTTCCACAAGGACCATTCCCTTCGATAATTCTTGATCTGTGCCACTCGCACTGCAACCATCCCGAACCCCTCAGTACCTTCCCCTGGAACCTGAAAACATGCAAAACCTGCTGGTACATCAATCCCACACCTCCATCCAGGGCCCCAAACAGTCCTTCCAGGTGAGACAGAGGTTCACCTGCTTCTCCTCCAACCTAGATTACTGCATCAGGTGTTCCCCATGTGGTCTTCTCTACATTGGGAAGAGCAAACGTAAACTGAGGAACATTTTACCGAACATCTCAGCCGGACCCGCAGGGGCCGAGCAGTCCTACCAGTCTTCACCCATTTTAATTCCCCTTCCCACTCCATTTTTGACATGACCATCATCGGCCTCCTCCATTGCCACAATGAACCAAACCACAAAATGGAGGAACAACATCTCATCTTCCTTCTGGCAGCATACAGCCCAGATGACTCAACATTGAGTTCTCCAATTTCAAATAAACTCCCTTCCCATCCCCTGACTCCCTTCCCAGCACCTCTCCCTCCCTTCCACTACTCCCTTACACCTACCAGATTCATTCCTCCCATTGACCAACCAGGTCATACCTTCCACCTGTCATCACCTATCCCCACTTCATCATCCTGTCCCCCGCCACCTCTTTATCTGCAGCTTCCCCTAACACCCACCCCCATTCCTGAAGAAGGGTTACACCCGAAACATCAGCTTCTCCACCGCCTGATGCTGCCTGACTTGCTGTGTTCTTCCAGCCTCCTGCCTGTCATTGAATGGAACCAGCAGGAAAGGGTTAGACAATCAAGGGTCAGGCTCACAAAAATATGGGAATGGGACATGCTACAGATAGATGCATTGAGACGGTCAATCAAAGAGAGAAGACCAAACTGGAAATGAAACACTAATACACAGTGGATGGAATTTAATGTCAGAAAGTGTGAGACCATGCACTTGGGTCGGAATAATCTAAAGGCCGACTATTAGTTAAATAGTCAGAGATACCAACAAAGTGCAGCACAGAGTGATCTGGGTAGTATTGTGCATGAAACACAGAAAGTTAGTGCAGGTACAGCAAGTAATCGAGAAGGCGAATGGAATTTTCACCTTTATTGCTGGGGGTTGGAATTTCGAAGTAGAGAAGTCTTGTTAAAACTGTACAGGGTGTTAGTGAGGCTGCATCTGGGGTATTGTGTGCAATTTTGGTCTCTGTATTTAGGAAAGGATGGAAAGCCATTGGAGTCTTCTTCCAACTCCTATTTCCCATGTCCTTACGTGCCCCAGTGTCCCTCCCTCACAGCAGAGCCGGTTTGTAGCCTGCCTGCAGTAGCAGCCTCCAGTCTCTGGGTGGTGCTACCAAAAGATCTGCATTTCCCAGGCTGTCACAGTTCCCACATTACAATAATGTCTGGTTTTTGGAAGCATTCCACTGGCTGTAAAATATTTTCGAACATCTTAAGTTCAAGGATGGTATAACAAAAATATAATTCTCTCTCCTTTTATATTTTATCTCTATGCCTTCCCACCTGTCTCCTAACAACATCACAGACTTGTGTAAAATCTAGAATGAATCATGAATCCCTGGGAGAACTCACTCTGTGACAACACTGGGATTAATGACCACCTCCTCAGTGGGCTTTGAGGGTGAAGGTCAATAGCAGTCTCATTGGGACTTGATCTGAGTTGTCTCCAGTTAGTCAGTGTTATTGTTCTGGGTCCAGACAGTACTGACCAACCCTGTGTTCTGATTGAGATGAAGGGTGAGCTGTGCTGGGCTTTCACACGTGGCTTACACACACATAGTGAAGCAGGGATGACCCATTTCATGAGAGTAAATGGAACTAACAAAATGGATGGATGTGACACCCCCAAACTCTCCCTAAGATAGTGGGGACAGGAACAGTAATATTCTCAGACAGAAAGGATGATAGAAATGGTACCCCACAGACAGAGGTGGGACAGGAAAAGCGACGCTCCCGAAAGACAGGGGACAGAAACTATGTGTTCCCTACTTTCTTGTTGTGACATATGTCCTGGGAAATTGGTTTGGTTTATATTCTCTCAGTTGTATTTAGGTTTGATGAGTTGATTCAGTGACAAGGATTCCAATTCTATATTTCCTGTCATAGCAGATCCACTGAAGGTCATCCTTTCATTTGGAGGTTGCCCAGGTTTCTGTCCAGGCTGATACAGCATGATCTACCAGTGCTGCTCCTATTGGGCTAAACCATCACACACCAGGGAATCTGACGAACACTTTCTGTTTGTGCTGGCAAATGGAGAGATTTGCTTTTACTGCAATGGCGGCCAAAGAAACTAGTCAGTGGATGTCGTTCCAGCTGAATATAATGTTCTGATGTTCATGATGCGATTAACCTCGACAGTTCTCACTTGCCTTTACCCCGACAGTGGGACAGGAAGTCACCACGCAGTGGTCTCCTGGCTCACACTGAGAAACCAAGTTGATGGTATAACTGCAGAGAGCAAGACAATGGCTTGGACTCACTGAACAACCAGAGGCTTCAGCCAACAACTGGGTCACAGGCAAATGGAGGGTTGTGTAAACTCTCAGTATCTCAGGGAACAAACACAATTACTGAGCGACAAAACCGAACAGGATATTTTTCTGAAAATTGGCATTCCAAAAATGAAATTCAAACACAATATGCATAAAACCTGGGTACAATCTAATTTCAGAGACCACAGCATTTTCTTTGAAAGCTGGACAATAATGAGATGGGAATTCTGCCACCCACTCCGTCACACGGTGTTGAAGTTGCACTGTCCTCAGCATAACACTATTCAAAGCCTTTTCATAACACGAAAGGGGAGAGAAACATTGCAAACTGTATTACCACAAGTGAGGATCCATTAAAAACTAGGACCATGATGTTAAATGCTCCCAGCCATAAACAACACTGATGCATTCCCATCATTAGTTTGTTAAATGATGTTAAAAAGTCTGCCAAACACTTTCATGAAGAAGGAGTATTTAAATCTCAAGAGGCATGGATGACTTTTTTTCAGTACCATAGCAAGGAAGCAACAGCTGACATATAAACTCTAACACACTAATGATAACAAGCACTGAATACAGAGCAGGCCCCTGAGAGAGAGAAAAAAACCCAACAGCAGAGATCTGTCCAGTGCCGGGAGCACTTTAGACAAGACAGTTTGTTGCCAGCAAGTTACTGCAGCTTGAAAACTCCAGTACGGTCAGAAAGAGAAAAAGCACATTGTGCAGATTGTTGAACAGGCCCCTACACCTGGGCCTGAGGCAGGAGCCCAAGCTCCAACACACTGGCCTCACTTCACACCAACCTTCACACAGTGCGGGGTCATGAACTCCGGCCATCAATTCCTCTGGGACCGGGATGGAGTGAGGTAACAGGGGCAATTGTAGAAGAGTCAAAAAGGAGTAAAGCAAGATGGAGAGGGTGTTTTGGAAAGGGGTTAGAGGAGGAAATATACTTTGTGCCCCTCGATACTGATATTGTCCATTTGTAGTACAGAATGAACCAAACAGCACACTGTGAAGACAATCACAAGTTACACCAAAGTACTTTTCTTATCACATGGGTCATTTTCATTGTGGTACGATGAGTGCCCTGCTTCTGAAGCTGTGCACTCTCTCTGCATCTTTGCAGTTTATTTTTTACTGATCAGGGACAGTGAAGCAGCTGCCCTCTAGTGGCGAGAGAGTGCTTGCCCTGCTGTTGAGGATTATGGGTAAAGTCCCATTCCATTTGCGCCCACACAAACCAGCAGCCACTTCAGCTGGTTTATTGAAAATCACAAGCTTTCAAGGGGCTGCTCTTTCAACTGTGTAACTGGACTTCATACATCAGTTGAGGCCAAACCAACTTGTCATATAGCTGAGCACATCTTCCTGGCTTTTAGAGACACACAATTATGCGAATTAGGGACAGATGAAGCAGATTCATCCTCTTGATCCTGTTCCACATGGCGGATCTGATTACTCCACATTCTTGCCTAACTCTGATAGATTACTGATAAGCAAGGGGTGAAAGGCTGTCTAATTCTTCATTACAAGTATTCAGAGATTTCAGTTGACCTTTTGAACAAGAGTTTCAATGACCTATGACTGTATGCAAGACAAAGAATTCTGCTTTTCTCATTCTTAAATGAGGGAACTTAGTTTTGTATTACCCCCGAAAACGTAACATTTTTTTCACATCCAGGCTGTATTCTATGCTAATGTTGATATGGCATCTGCTTTATCAGCTGCTCTCTCATGAAAACAGCTGCCTGTGCTGACACCTTCAGTGACTAATGCACATAAACATCCAGGTCCTACTGCCCCTGCAGCTATCCATATTTGTATCCTTTAATTTGATTTGTCTCACCACATTTTCCTTCCAAAATGAATCAGTGACATCTCTTTCCATTAAATTGTATCTGCAATCATCTGCTCATTCCATTAACTTACCTACATCCTTTTTGAAGTTCGACACTATCATCTTCATAAGCCACAATACTTCAACATTTTATATCATCAGAAAACTTTGAAATTATGCCTTGTACACTCAGGTTAATATAGATTTATTGTTAAAATTTATGTTAAATAAATTATCATCTGTTTTGACCAAATTCCCCAGTCAGTTAGGCCATGGCTAACCTGGAACACATTCCCCCTTAGTTCTGTAAATCTTATTGTCCTGAGCGAACGAACATCGAACCCTGGCCTTGACAGCTTTTCCAATTGCGAGTTCCGGATTTTCACACTTTTTCAGAAGGAGTTCTTCCTGAAATCATCCTAATTTTAATTTTAACAACCCTCTTGTTCTGAACTCTGGCACTGGAGAAAACAGTTTACATCAACATTGTTAATCATTTCCAGAGGAAAAGCCTCATTAAGCAACCTGTTTGCTCGCATTAACAGTTTCAGGTCTTAAGGTGACATGACAGGCTGGATACTGAGAGGATAGTTCCTGTTATAGGGCAGACAAGAACGAGAGGGTCAATTTAACACAAAGCAGTCTCCCATTTAAAACCAGGAGGTTTTGTTTTGATGGCTGAGGGTCAACAGTCTGTGGGATTCTCTTCTCTACATGGGAATGGAGGTTGGGTCATTGAGTTTACTCAAGGTTGAGGTAGACAGATTTTTGATGAAGATGGCAGTTAAGTATAATGGGGGAATTGGGGGAAGCAGAAAGTGCAGCTGAGACCACACCCAGATGAGCAGTGATCTTCTTCATTGGCACAGCAGCTCCCAAAAGGCCTGCTCCTGCTCCTGGGTCCTATGTTCTGGCAGTGGCTGCAGCAATCCTGGACCCCCATCTTTCCTTTGTCACTCACTGACAAAAATATCATTTCAAAACAAACATTATTTTCTTTAACAGACCCAACTCAACTCTCGTTACATTATTTTTCTCATCTGTCTTCTTATCTCCACAGGGTTTTGGAAACATACGTTTTGTCTTCAGTTGGAAGGGAGGCAAACAGAGACAGAGCGAGGCCTCAGAGAACAGAGAGAGCTCACACTCTGCACAGCAAAGCTTTTTGGGTGGAGGTGAAGAGGCGAGAATCACGGGGAAAAGAGAACTTAGAGTTCAAAATAAAAGCTCTTCGCATATTGCCATCACTTAATGAACTAATGTGAGAGGCCTAGAGACCCAGAACAATGAGAGTGTGGTGCTTAAGGGGCTAAAAGGCAGACATTATTCCTTCTCAGGGCATGAATGCCAGTGATAAGCCTCAAATGTATTGCCCATCTCCAGTTGCTCGGACTGAGTTCTTTGCTGAACCAGATCATGGGGCCGTAAAGAATTAATTGAGTCAGTGTGAGACTGGAGTCACAAGACCAGGTGATGACTGGGTTCCCTTGCCCAAAGATCATTCATGAACATGACATGGAGTTTCATGGGCTTTTTTGTTCAGATCCCAATGATGATGTAGACCCCCTTGCAGGACCCCTCGGTCTCATGATCGGTCAAAAGAATCACTAGGAGTACGGTCTGGTTAAAGCAAGGTTACCAGTTTAATAAATTAAGGCAGCCTGGCGCAGATTTGGCCAGCAACACGGAGGTTGAAAGCTTCTGTGTTCCGTGGAGAAATGGCACAATTATATTCAAAAAATTACACATTATTTATATGTTTCTTAAGAGATAGGACAGCCTTAATTACAAGAAAAGACCAATCACATATAATAAGTTGACATGATTTACAGCGGGTTAATCCAATGATATTTCCTGGGAAAGGGTTCTTAATTACAAGGAAAGTTCGATCAACCATAATAAAGTGATATGATTGCCAACAGGCCGGTCCAATGATATTCCCTGAGGAACAGATTGTTATATTCACAGAATCACCCCAGGTTTGCTAGTTCAGGATTAGCTCAAATACCAAATCACTGTCTTATAATTCCTATTCTGAAAAATCCATTGTATTCTCTTATCTTGTATTTAGCTTAACCCAGCAAAGCAGCAGCATACGTTCACAAGAGGCAAATCATTACTTTCAGCCATTTTGTTGTGTTATTTTAAATTGAAAATCCATTTTGTGGTTAATAAAAATCTACATATACTTGTTGCTTCTGACAACAGCCTAAATTCAAATTTTAGATCCTCATTCCCCCCTTTGTCATTCTATGACCACACCATAAGGGCATGGATCAAATTAATCCAATTCAATAGCAGCGAAAGACTGCAATATTTTCTCTTCCTCCGAAGATGATTCAGGGGCAGGCGATGATGCTTCTCATCATCATCTAAGTGGAGAAGAAGCATTCTCTGGGTGGAGCCAATGTTGTCAATAGAAATTAATATTTTAGCAATAATACTCTTAACAATAGCAATACCAACAAAAAGACCAACTAAAACAATAGCAGCATACATAGCCATATTGATTAGCCAGTTGTACCATGAGCCAAAACCCCAATCTCCCAATCCTGCACCTTCATTCATTTGGTTGACAAAAGTGTGGATGCTGTCTCTATGCCTAGTAATGTTTTCGATGAAATAAGTGACCCCCATGATACACTTTCCTTTGACTATGGTGCAAACTCCACCTTCCTCCACAAGTATGTAATCAAGAGCCTAGCGGTTTTGTTGGGTAAATAGGCACAATTCTGAAAGCATGTCCCTAATTCCTATTAGGGCAGCAGTTATCTCATTTCATGAAATCGTGAGTCCACAAATGAGATAATTATGGTTTTGATGATTAATAACTCCTGAAGACCCTCCTACAGAAAGAACACTAAGAGCTGCATGTTAATGAGTGAGTTTTATTTTTTGATAGAACCCTTGCATTCTTCTTTTCTGCACAAAAGTCAGGAGAAACTGAATGAGTAATCAGGGAATTTGAGTCTTGTTGTTAGGTAATTGGACAGGGAACAGTAGTTGGAAATAGTGTTCCTACAGCTACATCATGCTGTGTACCTGCTCTGTTCAGGACAAGGTAGGGATACGCCTTATTGTAACTGAAAAAGTAATATCCAGGTTGAGTGTAGATAATGGAAGGACCTTTCCAATAAGAAGCGGGCCTATCTTTGTAACTTCCTGGAGTACCTGTGTAATTCATGATTACATAATTTGGCCCCGAACGTAAAGGCTGAAAATTATTTAGTTGAATGAGGTGGGTTTCTTGATAAGGGATGTGGTCGACATCCCAGAATAGTTCTACCCATCCAATAATTGGGAAAATATTAGTGCCATTCAGGGTATCATAACGAAGATGGGTGTTGTTACAAAGAGTTTGAGTACCAGTGGTAATAGAGACACATTTCTCCTTAAGGCATATGAGATGCAAGGTCCTTCAAGGAAGCAGTGATGACTGATACATTTAATCATAGTACAGGGGATAATTTTAGGCACTTTTACATAAGTGCATCCTTCTCATTCCTCACCATTGTAGCAATTTGGATAGGATATTGTGACTTATTGGATGAAGTCCATAATCCTGTAAATGCTTTAGAACTATTCTATACCCCCATGTTCGGAGTTGGAAGGATAAAAGGGGTCAGGGAGTCTTTTGCTGAAGTAAGGGCAGAACAAACTACCTCATCCTCTCCAAATATTTGATTATGGGTTTTTAGAAACATATTGCTAGTGAAGGATAACATCCCCCCTTTGTCTATTTTAACAAAGGCTTACCAGGGATGCCCATTGTACAAATATAATCAACTGGCACACAACATCTTTACAGGGCAAAGACCATTTAGACTTGTTCTGTAAATTAACTGTTCAATCTTTTTGATGCAGTTGATCACTGCAATGGTCATTCCTGGTAACATTCAGTTTCTCGGCACACAAGGACATCTTCCTGGCGTAGTTGGTACACAGTCTCTGTTTGCTCAGGATCGCACAGGTACACTGGCCCTTCTTATGCACCAATGCCGGCAATGGCAAGTCCACACAGCAGGTCAAGTTCGATCTTTATCATCTCCCCCTTGCAAGGTAGGAGGCCGCGGAGTGTCCATTGTAATACAATATAAACCGTTTCCTCCTTGTATGTACAATATACACATAATCAATTAAAATAGGCAGCAGCAAAGAAAGAACACAAACTCATCTCGTAAGAGTCACCCATATTCTGATTTGAATGTTGAGGGAGTACCCGATTTGAGGCCCTAATTTGTGCTCTTTCGCAGGCTAACAGCAATTTTGAAATAAATAATTCTCAAATTAATCAAGTTCAAGTAGCCCATTTGAGTAAGTATATTGCCCACACTGGCAAAAGGCTTGTTCATTTTAAACTCTGCACTCAAGATTCCTTTCCTACCCATTATTTTCTCACTTTATACAGAGGAGCCCAGGCATGGGTGAATTAAGCAAACCTATTTTTTATAAATCCAGCTTTGCTAAGATGTAATACTCCTCGAAGTTTTGCTCCTAAAAACAGCAATATTACCTAAAATTTAGATTAGTACTGCAATATATTGTATTCTCTAAAAAAATACATTAACCTTTAGCCCAATCAAATGGCCTGAGCTACAGCTGTAGTTGACAGTATTTAGAATTAAGTGTAGAAAACAGATTTTGCCACACTGAAATTTTCTAATATTGAGCTAACCCTAGAATTTAGACATTGGTACTGTCTTAAAATTATAAACCATCACTGTTCAATATCAAATATTTAAGTGAAGATAATAGCTCAGCCAGACACTCCTTCTTAGATCTAACAGCCCAATCCAAAGATAAATCAAATCAACCAGTGTGCATTCTTATAAGCTCCATACACAAAGCAAAGACATTTAGGCTTAGCGCCTACGTATGAAACCAAATCACTTGATAATTCAGTCAGTAGTACATTGTAATATAAAGTACCTGTAATTAATGCAGAAATGGAAATTTGCAAATTACTTCCAAATTTCTAAACAATATGGAAAGCAATCCAAACACTAAACCTGTATGATTACAGTCAGTAAGCAATACAGAAATCAACCTCTACATTGTGAATTGGCTCTGAACAGACAGTCTCATTCCTCCATGATTTCTGCACCTTACCCAGGTCAGGCATACACGTTCTTATACTGTGTCTAACTGGGTTTTGCTAGGGACCCAATGGGATCAGAAGTTTGGGGTGTAAGGCTGCCCGCTTGGCAGCTGCATCTACTTGCGTACTGCTTTAGAAACAGTATCAGTTTCTTCAGCATGAGCCGAAAATATTGATAATTGTCAGATTGATTGGACAAAGTAACATTACTATAACACTGCCCCCTTGAGGTTAAAAGTCTTCAATGTTCCCACAAGGCGACAAAATCGTGGATCATATTAAAAGCACAATGAAGAATCAGTGCATATTAGTAGATTTTCCTTTTGATAAGATGAAAACATGTCTATTCCCAACATCAGCACCGAGGTACATTACTCCCCATTGGCCACTTTTCAACAGTTAAAGCAAGGGCCAGGCATTTGTCCCTGGGGGATTTTGCTGTCTTGTTGCTAGTCTCAAAGGTGAAATACTGGGGCCTGCCTGTCCCCATTTTCAGGATTCCCTCGGGAAAAGGTTGTCCAGCAGTGCTAGTCTGGTGGGCACATGAGGTAGTTCCACCCTCAGTGGGTATCCTGGTTCCAATCAACACTTTCAGGGCTGGCATACGGCATTTAGGATCACGTGGGCGCTGGATACAATTGGTTTTACCTGTAACTTGCATCATGGTTCAGTCCGGTACTGGCCATCCTAATAGGAAACCACCACTCACCTCATTTGCGACTCGAAATTCCTGGACTGTTTCGTAAAGTTGGTCTGGGTCCTGTCAGTGACTCCAGGTGGAAAACATTGCAAAAACATCAGACAGATAGGCAAATCTTACAGTCTTGTAACACAAGCCATTCATATTCAGGTTACTCCCAGAATTTTACTGCATTTACATTTGTATCACCCTTGGACATATTGAGCAAATTTGGCCAGTTTGGTCTTGCAGTCAGGGGCATGGTTCATTAACATAACTCTAGTTCCTGGGATGGGACCTGGTTTAGGACTGCACAGGCCACTTATCACCATGATATTGGCTATGAAGACTGAATGCTTCATTTCCAAAAGAAGGAAAGGTTTGCAACAAGTGGATGGTTTAAAATTAAAGCTGGGGACAATCAGGAGATGTTAGGTGCTCTGTGGGTATACAAGAACATAATCCCAATCCTCAAAAAGTGTCGGTATGCCAGATATAGGCTCGGAGTTCCGTGTAGGATCTAAGTTCTTTATTTTGTGGTATTGTTGCTTTAAACTTGTTTATATATTCCACAGCCTTAGTGGCCTTACACTGTTTTCTCATGTCCCTTTTTATATACCCATTCACAGTCACCTCCCCAGCTTTTGGGAGTTCCATCTGCTATATCTCTATCACCCAATTACATGCAGAATTTCTTCAACTAGCCAGTAAGGTAGCTTTCCATTCTTTAATTAACAATGAATTAATGCAGCCATGTTTTAAATTAACCATGAGGCAATGGGACAGGTCACTGACAATGTGTAAAGGGATAAAAACAATCGACCCCGCCAAATAATTTTGATTTGGGCGAATATAATTGATTATTATAAATATTATAAAATATTATTATAAAATAATAAATAAAATAATCATTATCTGTAATTCAGGGTGGGAACCCAACAAATGACGAAGACATTTTAAAAACTGTACTCTGCTGCTTTATTCTTCTTATTGCATCATTCTCTTCCCTTCTGTACTTGATCTCCTTGCCTCGATTTTCATTTTAACCTTATTTAACCAATTTATGTTTGTCTAACTTTAAAGCCTGTTCCTAACAATACATTTTGGAATCTTGATTGTCATAATCTGAAAGCTAGTTTTAGGATTTGAATTTTCAGCTAATCAAAAATTGCAAGAGGAGAATAACTAATTAGGTGATTTGTCTCATTCACTTGTCCCGGTCACTGTATCATATGACTGTGACATTATGGAGCCCGCTAACTCCATGGCAATGGGGCAGTGATGCTACAAAAGAAACAGTGATTGATTTAAGACCCTGTTCCTCGATATGTTTGGCTATCCCTATTGTCCAAAGGGTGCAATGCTGGGTGCCAGCAGTGCCTGCTTAAGTCAGCAGGCGTCCTTTTTCCACTGAGTGGAGTGGTACCAAGCATACTTTATGCATTATTGAGTGGGGATCCAGCTGAAGAAGAGTCCGGAAAAGAAGCTTTCATTTATTTTGTGGACATTGGAGGATCAACAGAGCTAAGTTTTCTTTGTCTTGTTTTGAAAGCAGATCTCCTCTGTGGTGATGGTCATTATTTTTACAATATATATCTGAATAACATGCAACATTTTATTTTGGAAATTCATTTATTCAGTATTTAATATTGAAAATGTAAAATGTATACAGTTCCCAACTTTGAAATCCTCTATACTTATCTGGTTTTAGTCCCTTAATTTAAATCCAAGATGAGGATTCTTAAGTGGTCCTGACCAGTCATTGCCCATTTACAATGCAAAGGTCGTGAAATAACTGGAGCTGCCTTAAAAGGTCTTGTATATTCAAATGAAAAAAAAACTCCTAATGCACGAATAATGGCCAAATCCAAAGACACAGATATTAACCATAGGATATTAATTTTGTTTGATGATTTATCACAACCTAATGTTGAACTGAAACTTCAATTGTCATTGAGGGAGGGGACTCCCACAATAAGACTACAACTGTCCTTACCAATAATCACCAATAAAACACAGCAGTTTTTTTTTATTTCAAAAATATACTTTATTCATAAAATACTTTGATGATCTGTACAACTGGACATGCCATACATATGTAAACATTCCATTTGTTTGCATACTGAAAACAGTAATCATTCCTATTTGCAGGTCTGTACGATTACATTTTATTGCTGAGGTGTCAGCAGAGCCCAAATAACTGCATGGGCCCCCTGTTCTTCTATAGGCAGGCAGATGTTACACGGTGGTCTTTCCCCACCGCGCCTTGGCGGCAGCTGCCCCAGCTTCAGCGCATCCCTCAACACGTAGACCTGGACCTTGGAATATGCCAGTCTGCAACACTCAGTCGGGGTCAACTCCTTCAGCTGGAAGATCAGCAGGTTTTGGACCGCCCAGAGAGCGTCATTCACCGAGTTGATGATCCTCCAGGCACAGTTGATGTTCGTCTCGGTGTGTGTCCCGGGGAACAGGCCATAGAGCACGGAGTCCTGCGTCACGGCGCTGCTCGGGACGAACCTCGACAAACACCACTGCATTCCTCTCCAGACTTCCTCTGCATAGGCACATTCCAGAAGGAGGTGTGTGACAGTCTCGTCCCCCCTGCAGCCGCTTCGAGGGCAGCGTGCGGTGCGACTGAGAGTCCGGGTGTGCATAAAGGATCTCACAGGCAGAGCCCTTCTCACCACCAGCCAAGCCATGTCTTGGTGCTTGTTGGAAAGTTCTGGCGATGAGGCATTCTGCCAAATGGCTTTGACAGTCTGCTCAGGGAACCGCTCGATAGGATCCGCCCTCTCCTTTTCCCGAAGGATCTCAAGGACACTACGTGCTGACCACTTCCTGATGGACTTATGGTCAAAGGTGTTTTTCTTCATAAACTTCTCCACGAAGGACAGGTGATACGGAACGGTCCAACTACTCGGAGCGTTCCGCGGCAGCGAGGCCAGGCCCATCCTTCGCAACACCGGGGACAGGTAGAACCTCAGTACGTAGTGACACTTGGTGTTTGCGTACCGGGGATCCATGCACAGCTTGATGCAGCCACACACAAAGGTGGCCATCAAGGTGAGGGTGGCATTGGGTGTATTTTTTCCCCCGCTGCCCAGATCTTTGTACGGCGAGTCCCTTCGGACCCGGTCCATCTTTGACCTCCATATAAACTGGAAGATGGTCCAGGTGACTGCAGCGGCACAGGTTCTGGGAATAGGCCAGACCTGTGCCACGTATAATAGCAATGACAGTGCCTCACACCTGATGACCAGGTTTTTTCCCACGATGGAGAGCGACCGTCGCTTCCATCTGCCCAGTTTCTGCCTCACTTTGCTGATACGCTCCTCCCAAGACTTGGCACATTCCCCAGCCCCCCCGAACCAAACACCCAGCACCTTCAGGTGGTCGGTCCTGACGGTGAAGGGGATCGAGGATTGGTCAGCCCAGTTCCCGAAGAGCATGGCCTCGCTCTTGCCTCCGAGGCCCGTTCGAACTGGTCACATATGCACATGAGTCTGCGCACGGACAGCGGATCCGAACAGAAAACGGCGACGTCATCCATGTACAGGGAGGCCTTAACCTGCAGGCCCCCGCTGCCAGGAATAGTCACCCCTCTCAGGCTCGCATCCTTCCTGATGGACTCGGCAAATGGCTCTATGCAGCACACAAACAAGGCAGGAGAGAGAGGGCAGCCCTGCCTGACTCCAGATCTGACTGGGAAGCTATCTGATTCCCATCCATTGATTGAGACTGCACTGACAATGTTGGTGTAGAGCAGTCTGATCCAATTGCAGATTCCCTCCCCAAAGCCCATTTTGGAGAGAACATCTCTCATATACCTGTGTGATATCCTGTCAAAGGCTTTCTCCTGGTTCAGGCTGATCAGGCAGGTGTCCAACCCTCTGTCCTGCACGTAGGCGATCGTATTCCTGAGGAGTGTGAGACTCTCAGCGATCTTCCTGCCCGGCACAGCACAGGTTTGGTCAGGGTGAACCACCGATCCTAGAGCAGACCTGACCCAGTTGGTGATTACCTTTGACAGAATTTTGTAATCCGCATTCAACGGTGAAATTGGTCTCCAATTTTTGAGTTCTTCTCTCTCCCCCTTCTGCTTGTAGATGAGGATGATGATGCCTTTCCTCATGGATTCACTCATGGTACCTGCCCGAAGCATACCTCCAGCAGGTCCTGGCCAATCAAGTCCCACAGAGCGGAATAGAGCTCGACCGGTAAGCCGTCGCTTCCGGGAGTTTTATTCTTTTCGAAGGACTCAAGGACCTTGGTCAGCTCGTCCAGAGATAGCGGCTGGTCCAGCCTCTCCCGTGTTCTGTCGTCTAAGACCTCCGTGATAGAGGACAGGAACGACGGGGAGGCCGTGCTGTTGGTCGGCTTCGCGTCGTACAGACTGGCATAGAAGGATTTACTGATCCTCATGACGTCAGCCTGAGATGACGTTATCGAGCCATCTTTTTCCTTCAGGCTGCTGAGCACAGAGCTCTCTTTGTGTACCTTCTGGAAGAAGAAACGTGAGCACGTCTCGACCTGCTCCACCGAGCGGACCCTGGACCGGAAGATTATCCTGGAGGCCTCCGAAGCAAAGACCGAGGCTTGCTGGCCCTTCACCTCCTTGAGGTCCTCCGTGACATCCACCCCCATTGTCTGCAGCAGGAGCAGATTCTGCATACTTTCCTGGAGCTGGGACAGTTTTCCCCGCCTCTCTCTCACCTCCTGAACACCTTTGAGGATGAAGAACCTCTTGATGTTTCCTTTTACTGTTTCCCACCAGTCTGCTGGGGACTCAAAGAGGGGCTTCACGGTTCTCCAACCTGCGTAGTCCCTCTTGAGCTCCTCAATGTTTCCCGGGGTCAACAGCTTTGTGTTCAGCTTCCACCTTCCCTTACCAGCCCGCTGCTCGTCCTGTAGGTGACAGTCGGCCAGTGGGAATAAAACACAGCAGTCTTACAATTAAGTGGAAACAAACGAGTCCGAAACAAAAAAAAGCTTATAATATTGTTTTCCTCCATATTAAACTGATTTGAAATTGAATAAGGTTGGCTTTCATGTAAGGTTAAAAGAGATTGGTTAGAAACTGACAGAAGGGCAGTCATGACCTGTAAAAAGAACAGCAGTTAACATTTTATTTCATAACAACTGAAGGGTCCTTAACCTTAAAAGAAATCATGTTAAATTTCCAAAATGCAAATCAGATTCAAAACAATCCTGGATCTTGAACTCCAGGGAACAAAGGACAAACATTCAATCACCAACAAACAAATGTGTATTCAAACCGAATCACAAAGGGTTAATCTTTGTTCGAGTTTTAGGGCTTTCTCTGCCTCTCTCTCTCCCTCTGTCTCTCACACAGACACACACACCATATCTCAGTCTTTAGTACAGTAGGGCAGTCATGACCTGTAAAAAGAACAGGAGTTAATATTTTATTTCATAATCACTGAGGAATTGATGGCTGGAGTTCATGACCCCACACTGTTGAAGGTTGGTGTGAAGTGAGGCCAGTGTGTTGGAGCTTGGGCTCCTGCCTCAGGCCTAGGTGTAGGGGCCTGTTCAACAATCTGCACATTGTCCTTTTTCTCTTTCTGATCACAGACTTTTTGATATTGTTTAACAAGATAATGACATACATGCATCATTGTTGTCTATGGCTGGAATAATTTAACATCATGGTTCTCGTTTTTAATGGACACACTCTCATGATAATACAGTTTTCAATATTTCTCTCCCCTTATGTGTAATTGAGACATTTGCAAATGAGGACAGTGCGTCTTCAACACCGAATGAAGGGCTGGCTGGGTGTTTGAATTTTCATCTCACTATCGCCTAGCTTTCAAAGAAAAGGCTGTAGTATTTGTTGCTATATTTGAAATGAGATTGCACCCAGGTTTTATAAATATTATGTTTAGAATTGATTTTTGGAATGCTAATCGGCAATAAAAATATCCTGTTCGGTTTTGTAGGTCAGTAATTGTGTTTGTTCCCTGGGATACTGAGAGTTTACACAACACGCCATTTCCCTTTGACCCAGTTGTTGGCTGAAGCCTCTGGTTGTTCGGTGAGTCCAAGCCATTGTCTTGCTCTCTGCAGTTATACCATCAGCTTGGTTTCTCAGTGTGAGCCAGGAGACCACTGCGTGGTGACTTTCTGTTCCACTGTCGGTGTTTAAAGCAAATGGGAACTGTCAAGGTTAATCCCATCATGAACGTCAGAACATTATATTCAGCTGGAACTACCTCCATTGACTCATTTCTTTGGCCACCATTGCAGTAAAAGCAAATCTCTCCCTTTGCCAGCACAAAGAGAAAGTGCCCGTCAGATTCCCTCGTGTGTGATGGTTTAGCTCAATAGGAGCAGCACTGGTAGATTATGCTGTATCAGCCTGGACAGAAACCTGGGCAAGCTCCAAATGAAAGGATGACCTTCAATGGATTTGCTGTGATAGGAAATATGGAATTGGAACACTTGTTAGTGAATCACCTCGTCAACTGTGAAAATATAAAACAATCTAATTTCCCAGAAACATACATCACAGCACAGTGAGAAAGTGGGGAACAAGCGATTCCTGACCTCCCCACCCTGAGGAGTGTCACTGTTTGGGGAGCAACGCAGTTCCAGTCCCCTTTCCCTCCCCAGGCGGTGTCGCTGTTACTGTCTCCTCTCCCGCTTTGGGGAGCGTTGCTGTTGCTGTTCCCACTCTTTGAGGGGTCTCCCTTTTAATGCTCTCTCTCCCTTGCTGGGAGTATTCTTTCTGTCTGAGGATGTTATTGCTTCTCCCTCCCCTCTCAGTTTGGTCATAAGACCATAAGACCATAAGACATAGGAGTGGAAGTAAGGCCATTCGGCCCATCGAGTCCACTCTGCCATTCAATCATGGCTGATGGGCATTTCAATTCCACTTACCCGCATTCTCCCCGTAGCCCTTAATTCCTTGTGACATCAAGAATTTATCAATTTCTGCCTTGAAGACATTTAGTGTCCCAGCCTCCACTGCACTCTGTGCCAATGAATTCCACAGGCCCACCACTCTCTGGCTGAAGAAATGTCTCCGCATTTCTGTTCTGAATTTACCCCCTCTAATTCTAAGGCTGTGTCCACGGGTCCTAGTCTCCTCGCCTAACGGAAACAATTTCCTAGCGTCCACCCTTTCCAAGCCATGTATTATCGTGTAAGTTTCTATTAGATCTCCCCTTAATCTTCTAAACTCCAATGAATACAATCCCAGGATCCTCAGCCGTTCCTCGTATGTTAGACCTACCATTCCAGGGATCATCCGTGTGAATCTCCGCTGGACACGCTCCAGTGCCAGTATGTCCTTCCTGAGGTGTGGGGACCAAAACTGGACACAGTACTCCAAATGGGGCCTAACCACAGCTTTATAAAGTCTCAGTAGCACAACAGTGCTTTTATATTCCAACCCCCTTGAGATAATTGACAACATTGCTTTAGCTTTCTTAATCATGAACTCAACCTGCATGTTTACCTTTAGAGAATCCTCAACTAGCACTCCCAGATCCCTCTGTACTTTGGCTTTACAAATTTTCTCACCATTTAGAAAGTAATCCATGCTTCTATTCTTTTTCCCAAAGTGCAAGACCTCACATTTGCTCACATTGAATTCCATCAACCATTTCCTGGACCACTCCTCCAAACTATCTAGACCCTTCTGCAGCCTCCCCACTTCTTCAGTACTACCTGCCTGTCCACCTAACTTTGTGTCGTCAGCAAACTTCGCTAGAATGTCCCCAGTGCCTTCATCCAGATCATTACTATATAATGTGAACAGCTGCGGCCCCAACACTGAACCCTGCGGGACACCACTTGTCACCGGCTGCCATTCCGAAAAAGAACCTTTTATCCCAACTCTCTGCCTCCTGTCAGACAGCCAATCCTCTATCCATACCAGTAGCTCACCTCGAACACCATGGGCCCTCACCTTGCTCAGCAGCCTCCCATGTGGCACCTTATCAAAGGCCTTTTGGAAGTCTAGGTAGACCACATCCACTGGGTTTCCCCGGTCTAACCTACTTGTCACCTCTTCAAAGAACTCCAACAGGTTTGTCAGGCACGACCTCCCCTTACTAAGTCCATGTTGACTTGTTTTAATCCAACCCTGCTCTTCCAAGAATTTGGAAACCTCATCCTTAATGATGGATTCTAGAATTTTACCAACAACCGAGGTTAGGCTAATTGGCCTATAATTTTCCATCTTTTGCCTTGATCCTTTCTTGAACAAGGGGGTTACAACAGCGATCTTCCAATCATCTGGGACTTTCCCGGACTCCAGTGACTTTTGAAAGATCTCAACCAACGCCTCCGCTATTTCCTCAGCCACCTCCGTCAGAACTCTAGGATGTAACCCATCAGGGCCAGGAGATTTATCAATTTTAAGACCTTTTAGCTTTTCTAGCACTTTCTCTTTTGTAATGACAACCAAATTCAACTCAGCCCCCTGACTCCCTTTAATTGTTGGGATATTACTCATGTCTTCCACTGTGAAGACTGATGCAAAGTACTTATTAAGTTCTCCTGCTATTTCCTTATCTCCCATCACTAGGCTTCCAGCATCAGTTTGAAGTGGCCCAATGTCTACTCTTGCCTGTCATTTGTTTCTTATGTATTGAAAGAAACTTTTACTATCATTTCTAATATTACTGGCTAGCCTACCTTCATATTTGATCCTCTCCTTCCTTATTTCTCTCTTTGTTATCCTCTGTTTGTTTTTGTAGCCTTCCCAATCTTCTGATTTCCCAGTGCTCTTGGCCACTTTATAGGCTCTCTCTTTTTCTTTGATAGATTTCCTGACTTCCTTTGTTAGCCATGTCTGTCTAAGCCCTCCCCAGATAATCTTTCTCTTCTTGGGGATGAACCTCTGTAGTGTCCTCAATTTTACCCATAAACTCCCGCCATTTTTGCTCTACTGTCTTCCCTGCTAGGCTCTGCTTCCAGTCTATTTTCGTCAGTTCCTCTCTCATGCCCTCATAGTTACCTTTATTTAACTGTAACACCATTACATCCGATTTTGCCTCCTCTCTTTCAAACTGCAGACTGAACTCTACCATATTATGATCGCTGCTTCCGAAGTGTTCCCTTACTTTAAGATTTTTTTATAAAGTCTGGTTCATTACATAGCACTAGGTCCAGTCCTGACCCCCCCCCCCGTTACCACGTCTCTATGATGCCTACCACATCATAATCATTCACGATGATCTGTCTGGGCCCGGAACAAAAGCGCAAACTAACTGGAGGCAACTCAGATCAAGTCACAATGAGAGTGTCATTGACCTTCACACTCAATGTTGCCAAAGAGGACATTCTCCCAGAGATTAATGATTCATTCTAGATTTTAAACAAGAGACTGAGATTGTGAGGGGTGTGGTAGAACAAACACCCACTACTCTAAAAAAATTACCAGGAGATGCAGAAAATCCTTCATGAAGTTAATTGCAAATACAAGCTGTGGCAATCAAAAACTGTCTTTCCTGTCTGCCCACCCTCCTCCTGGAGTCTCTCCAGCTTATACTTTCCTAGTTTCTACACTAATCTGATAGCATTAGCATAACCAATCATACTAGCTTACTTTGTCTCTCTAAACTTATCATCGTCTGACACACTGGTCTACCACTTACACTTAACCTATCACATTAACACCACCATCGTCTTTAGCATTAGCTCATCTATCGTGTGATTTAACTAGCCTATCAGAGTGTGCTACCATTATCTGTTACCTAAGCCCTGTAACATGATCCTACGCATGCATTACTCCACTAAGTTAATGACATAACTGCCAAATTAACTTCTATATATTCCATACTAGTTACTTTATTTCCTAGACGAGCAGCCCGAAGTTTGCACCACTGCATTTATAGTATCTATGAGCTCCTCCAAACAAATGATTGTGCAGGCATATGCATTGTTGCAACAAATAGCTTATTCATGTCTTTAATGGATGGAAACCTGATGTTCTTATCCACTCTGACTTACAGTGGTTCAGATTCCTTTCTACATAGGTCATCCTTGATTCTGTCAGCAATATCTGATTTGCTAGATTTCCACCCCCCTCCAAAAAAAAGCCAAATATTTTGTTTACCGACAAGAAGGAAACATACAGATCTACAATGGAAAGGTGCTTCATGTTTGATGCTGTTCTGGAGCCTGCTTTGTGATGAGTTCATGGTTTTTGCATTTGCTAACCTATTTCTACTGTTATTCATATGGAATTATTCTTCTGGTGGCTGATTCATTTAAAATGAATTCATATAAATGGAGAGGCTGAGCTCAGCAGGTAATAGCGAAGTCAAAGTGCTGTTGGCCTTTACTTCAAAGGGAGCAGTGTGTAAAAATAGAGAGGTCTTGCTAAAATTATACCTAAAATCAAACCTAAAGTACCATGAAGAGTTTGATCCCCTTATCTGAGGAAAAATATATTGGTATTTGAGACAATCCAGAGAAAGTTCACTGTTGATTCTGTGTATGGAGGGATTTTCTTATGACAGGTTGAATAAGTTAGACTCGTATTGATTGGAGTTTAAAAGAATGAGAGGGAACCTGATTGAAACATAAGGAATTCTTAGAAGACTTGACAGGGTAGATGCTGAGAGAGTGTTTCACCTTTGTGATAAAGTCTAGGGCCAGAGGCCATAAACTCGGAGTAAGGGGTCGCTCATTTGAAACCAGTTAGGAGGAGTTTCTTCTCAGGGTCGTGAATCTGTGGAATTCTTTACCACAAGATTGTCAGGGCTGGGAAGCTAAACATATTCAAAGCTAAAATGAATTTTTGTTCAGTAAGAAAATAGAAGGTTATGTGAACAGGCAGGAAAGTGGAGTTGCAGATTATCAGGTAACCCATAAGCTTATTGAAAGGTGGAGTGAACTTGGGCTGAATGGTCTGTTTCAGAGGTGGGGAACCTTTTCATGTTGGAAGGCCACATTATGTTAGTTGTAATCTAATAAGGCCTCATCCAAGAAACTTCAATTGTATAAATGTTGAGATGGTTAGACTGTGTAACTATTCTCAAATTTCACTTCAAATGGAAAGCCACGTGCACTGTTGTCATCAGTTGATAAACACTGGTGTACTGGATACACACAGGCTCTCACCAATCAGCCTTGGGCGGAAGTGGCTCCAGTCAGGCAGGGAAGATAATGGAAAGTCTAGAGTCGCATTATAACTAAATCATGAGCATAGCAGGTGTCGAAATAGCCCTTATGACTTACCAATTTTTTAATTGTGGCCGTCAGTCTGTGAGGATTATTTTGCTGAATTTTCTTTTACTCTCTGGTATTTTAAATACATTCATGTTAAGATTAAAATAAAATAATAAAGGATGAAAAAAATTAATAAAAAAATACAAGATTTGTTCTGCAAAATTTGGATTCATTCAAAAGGCCACACACAATGGCCTAGAAGGCCACAGGTTCCCCACCCCTGGTCTGTTTATTCTATGTCTTATTATCTTTTGGTCATTCATGACACAAGTATCGCAAGCATTGCAGCATTTATTACTCTTCATTGATCATGGTTCGTAATGTGGTGAGTTTTGAATTGCAGTCAGAGTGAACTTTGCAGATGTTTGACCCAGTGACAGCGAAGGAATGTCTTTATAATTCCAAGTTTCGGTGGTACATGGTTTGGAGGGGAGCTCCAATGTACTTGTTATCTTTGCTTTCATAGGTGGAGGTCAGGAGTTTGGATAGTGTTGAGACACAAGCCTTGATAGGTTGCTGAACTGCTGGCATTGTGCAACAGTGACTGAAGAATATTAAAGGCTGTATATTGGGTGCCATTCACCCTGGCTGTATTGTCCTTGATTTCAACTTCTTGAAATGCTTTTTGTAATAATTCCTGTTTTTCTGCAGGCAATACATCTCAAAACAATCACAATTGTTTCAACAAAATGTAGTAGTCAATATATTTTGGTCCAAGGAAGGACTGGACTTCTTGGCAATAATCTGAATTTGTATCTGGAATTTTAATGGATCTGTCAACATGGAAAATAGTGAATTCGTTTTTTAAGAATATTGTGTGTTTTACTTTTGTTGTGGAAGTTTTCAGCAACTGCGTTGCACATTATCAAAATGTGAGCAGATTTTTCAGAGCAGATTGTAGGATGTGGGTTGGACTGAAGCTTTCTCAGTGAGAGGAAAGTATTAATAGAAAAACTATTTTTTTCAGTTTTCAACCAAACAGGGGAAAACCTCAAAGAAGGGCTATGTAATTGGAAGAGCATTGAGTTGTCAGTGTGGCAGAGGGATTTACTGTACTCAGTGCCTTCTTCCCCAAGCTTCATTCATCCAGACATCCTGATGTGTAAACAAAACAGAAATTTCTTAAACTCTAGCAGGTCTGGCAGCATCTATGAAGAGAAAGCAGAGTTAATCCCTTCTCAAGCATCCTGACTTGTACTTTTTGCATCAGACTTTGCCGAGTCAGGAGGTAAATTACTTCGCACAGAGTTTCCAGCCTCTGATGTTATCCTGTAAACCTTGCTTATTTGGCTAATCCAGTTCCATTTCTGGCAAATGGTGACATCCTCCAGGATACTGTTAGTGGGATTCAATGATGGTAATGTCGTGAATGATGAGGGGAGATGACTGGATCCTATGTTTTGGTCATTGTCTGGCGCTGTTTGTCACCAATGTTATTTCCAACCTATCAGCCCAAGACTTCTTGAATGCTGTTCAGGTTTTACTGATAGTGACTCGGAATACAGCTGAGGAATTATGAATGGGATTCAACAGTGTGCAGTCATGAATCATCCCAATTTCTGACCTTATGGAGAAAAGGACTCTGAAGATGATTGGATCTTGGACAATGCCCTTGGACAATGAGGTGTTTGAACCTGCAATAGGCACAACTATTTCCTGATTCCATTGGCTTCAATTTTTCTCACACTTCTTGATACCATACTTCGCCAAAAGCTCCCTGAGTGTTGGCCCAATTATTGGATGTAATGAGGATTGGAGCTGAATGGCCCTGACAGAAGCCAAACTGGGCATCAGTCAGCGTTTTATTGGGGAATGTATTTCTCCATTGCATTGTTAATGATGATCAACCATTTTGCTGAATGGATGGAGTTAAGTTGGTTATTTTCCCCATTGGTTTTGTTACTACCTGCTGCAGACCAAGTCTACCAAATTTACCCTTTAGGATTTCACCAACCTGGCCATTAGTGCTGCTATGAATGTATGTTTGGTGATGAAAATTGAAGTCATGTACTTAGAGTACATTCTGAGCCCTTGCCACCCTCACTACTTCCTCAAAGTGGCGTTCAACATGGAATACTGATTCACCAGTTAGGGGGTGGTGGTAATCAGCAGGAAGTTGGCCATGGTTGACCTGATGCCCTCAGACTTTATGGAATCTGAAGTCAATATTGAAGTATCCCAGAGCAACTCACTCCCAATTGTATGATACTGCCGCTACCTCTGCCGAGTCTGTCCTGCTAAGGAGGAGTGTGCAACGTTGGCTATAAATTGGGTGTGACTATGTCAGGCTGAAACTTGAGTGTTCTGTGGAGCAATTAGACACAATCCCTGAATATGAGTAAGGAAAACTTTGCAGAGTCGTCTGGGCTGGATATATTGCTGTTATTTCTGGTTCCTTGATTGTTATCACATTGTGTGTTTGGTTTTATTATTTACCTTCCCCAGCAGTTTATGGAAGAACTAGGTGGCTTACTTGAGTGCGTCTCCTTCATCAAGGGGTTGTCTAGCACAATCATAAGACACAGGATCTTATGATCCTGGTCCACAGCTACCTGATGAAGGAGCAGCACTCTGAAAGCTAGTGCTTCCAAATAAACCTGTTGGACTATAACCTGGTGTTGTATGTTTTTTAACTCTGTAGAATTTCAGCAATGTTTGGAGAGGAGTATCTTTTGGTTGTAGTGTACTGATGGTGTTTCGCCTCTGGTTTTCTTCAGTTTCTTCCTGTCAACTGATGTAAATTTCAGTCTCAGCAGTCCACTGGTTTCCTCATTCTGTTGCAGTATTTCGAGTTCTGAGACATGTGCAGTTTTGGCGAGGTTTCACTTAACAGACAGTCATCCCGATAAGATGGGCCACCTTTTTGAACAGCAGTGGCCCTTGTAATGGTGGTAGGTGATTTGGGATTAAATAGAGCTACCAGTGATGAAGGAGCAAGTCAGAGAGGTGGAGGTGATGTGCCTAAGGTGCTGACTCATTTGTAGTGTCAGAAGTATCTTTGAAGTTTTCAAGTTGGCAGGGTTAGTGTTTGAAAATGTCAGACTGTATCTGAACCCAGAAGTGTCTAGAAAATGAAATGTGCCGTCATAACCTTTTTAATGTAGAAAGATGATTATTCCTGTAAGATGTTGACCCTGACCTCAATTTCTTTTTCTTGGAATGGAAATTTATTTTCTCAATTTTCTTCCCTGTTCTCCCTATTCTGAGTGAGAATTTGGCCAAGTAATCACTTTTTATTTCTGAGCCTTTATCATGTGTTGCCGGGCAAATTAGAGAAGGAATCACAGGGCTGATCGATCTCACATGAGTGCACTTGGCAAAGGGGAATCACTGGATGGATTTTCTTCCCTTTTCTGCCTAAGTTGAAGCCATTCCCTCCAGCTTGGAGATTGATCACTTCCAGAACACTTCAGCTCGTGGTGTGCAACAATGTCACAGTGTTGTGTGTAACCGTATAACAGGGCCTGTGTCTGTTGTCTAGTATCGATCTGTGCAACTTCAGAAAAGAAAAGAAAACTTGTTTTAAATGGCACCGTTTACAATCATGGAACATTCTTTATGTGGCTTACAGCCAGTGAACACTTTGTAGTTTATGAAATAGCAAATGCAAAATACAATTTGAGCATGTTCGGTTCATCAAAACAGCAAATTGTTGAATAGGATAATCTGTTGAAAATAAATATTGGCCAGAATGCTGAGGTCTTCTGCATCCGTCTCCTCTGAAGGACACCATCTGCAACATAGTGCAGTACTCCCTCAGTACTGGACAGGTCATTCTGCTATAACATGCATTTCATTAACACAAATTTGCTATAACATGATTAACAAATTGGGGACACTGTTTCTAAGGAACGAACTCTGAAAACGTGTGTTGGCTGCAACCCGATTACATCGCGAAGACTTTAAATGCTGTTTCTAAAATGTGATTTTCCGATATCATGGGGGTTGGACAGCAAAGCAACCATTGTGTTATGGAAGAACTACTTGGAGTGAAATGTCTGCCTGAGAGATCTGCTCAAATCTCTGGTGGGATTTGAACCCACAATCTACTGTCTCAGGCTACACAACTGCTATCTGGTCAGTGACGGCCCTTTCTTGCTCTTTAAATAAGTGGCACAGTTGTGATGAAATATCCTTTCGGTGTAGTCTGCACATTATATGATATTTCTCCCATTCTGATCCTCTTTATTTGTCTAAATCAATTCAGAACCAGCTAATTTCCTGAATTTTCATCCCTTCCACACATTCCCATGTCAATAAATTTTATTCATTGCCCTGAAGACCTCAATTGATAGAGAACAGCAAAAGATCAAGCAGATTATCAGACTTTATTGTTTAAAAATTAAACTTCTTTGATTTATAGGATATTTGATTAATCTCCATGCAGAGGAGCCTTGATTATCTGGCATTCGATTATCTGAATTTCGGATCATCCGAAGTAGATTGTAAGATCCCGATGCTTGGCTAAACTGTATTACCCAGCATTCAATTATCCAAACAAAACACTCTGCCCATGTCGCTCGGGTAATCAAGGTTCCTCTGTAAATTGTTCCATTGTTTCAATGTTGTGCTTCCTTGTGAATCTACATTATTATCTGAAAAGCACATTGCTGCTCTGGCTCGTGTTTAATTGTTTGCAGTGAACAGTACGTTCACGACAACATTAAGTGTCCCAAACTAATAGTCATCAAAGTGATTTACCTTTCTCCCTCAGTTATTTTTTAAAAACTGGAACTTTCATTAAACCTTCAGAGTAGTCACAGCATATAACCGTGTGTCAGCTGCTTTCTAGTTCCTGATGAGAAACATTTCTGCCATGACACAAGCCAACCTCTGAGCTTACAGTCACTTTCAAATAAATGTTTTTTCGAACCATTCTTTGTTTCTGTATCAAAGGCATTTGCTATAACAGGCAATAATATTGGAAGAGCTCATTTATCCACCATTTTCCAAGGGTGGGTAATGGAGGCATATAAGGGACATTGACCTGCCAGACACAAACTGGGCATTTGTGTCTGAGCATAAGTTGGACTTTCTCTGCAGATTGCAGCTGCAGTAACATATCCCTATTGTGACCTTTTACCACCTGCTGTAGTTGCTTTATCAAACTCCCTGTTCAGTTATGAATATTTCACGTTCGGAAAAGATTTCTGTGCTGTGGATCTCTGTGACTATTGGACTCTTTGTGACACTCTGTGACAATCTATTTCTCTCTGTGACTCTCTGTGACTCTGTCTCAATCATAATGAGAAATGCCACAATGTATTTATTGCACATTTCTGATAAATAATTTGTCTTGTGGAAAGGGAACATGCATTTAGCGTGAAGTGAACTGGTAGAGTTGTGAAAAGAGGTCTGTAATGTAAGAAGAAAATGTCAGTCATGGTTTAATTTTACTAACGTCAGTAAATGACTATTAACCATTAATTTACATAAATGGAACATTTACATTGTGAGAAGGAAAAGAGACTAGATAATGTAGGGACCAGGAAATGGGACTTGGCCAGATTAGCAGTTGTTTACTGAATGGTAGAGTCTCAGAAAAACAACCAAATATTTGCAGGGGCAAATATTTGGCCAAAGGACTGTTATAAAGAAAGAAATATTTCCATCTAAATAATGAGTGTTGTGGTTATGGGACATCTCAAAATGGCTCTCTGCCAATGAAGTACTTTTTGAATTCTGGTCATTGGTTCAAGGGAGGTATTATGACGTCGTAGCTCCAATTGTTCTGGCATAATAGCCACTTGATGATCACGATAATCTGGATAATCAGATTCCTCACAAAAACTTGGTTGAATATACAGCACAAAAACCAAAAGAGCTGCTGGAAATCTGAAACAAAAACAGAAATTGCTAAAAAGGCTGAGCAGGTCTGGCAGCATCTTTGGACAGAAATCAGTAAACATTTCTGGTTCAGTGATCTTTGTTGTTATGGGACATCTCAAAATGGCTCTCTGCGAATGAGGTATTTTTTGAATTCTGGTCATTGTGCCAAGGTAGGTATTACGATGTCATGGCTCCAATTGTTATGGCATAATAGCCAGGGGAACAAGGACTTGGACTTCTGTTGATGGTTACTGACATTATTTGATTTTGGTTCTGGTGTATACACACACAGATGCTCCTAGTTTGAACCTACTACTTACTACTAGTACATTCCTCACTGAAGCTACATTACCTCTCAGGACTGGAGAACGTCCCACATTTGAGTTTCTGATTGCAAGCTTGTAATGTAATCTAATCTGAATCTGAAAATCTGTGTTGTTGATTATCTTTGCTTTGTTTTTGTTTTAGGTGAGCTGACAAATTGTGGAGTAGAACATCTAACAAGTCAGCCCTACTAAATCAGAGACTGATAAAGAGTCGAAGTACGAGGCAAGGTATAGTGGTGCTGATTTGCAAACTACTCCAGTTAGTTGTAGTGCCTTCAATCATTGTTGTGGTGACTACTGGGTCTAGCCATCAATACTGTGTGGCAGATTAGAGATCATTTGAGCCTGTGGCCAAAGAACTGTTATAAAGAAAGAAATATTTACATTTAAATGGTGACTTTTGTGGTTGTGGGACATCTCAAAATGGCTCTCTGCCAATGAAGTATTTTTTGAATTCAGGTCATTGTTACAAGGGATGTATTATGATGTCGTGGCTCTGATTGTTATGACCTAATAGCCAGTTGGTGTTAGTACTGGATAATCAGATCCCCAGCAAAACCTTGATTGAATATACCACACAAAAAACAAAAGAACTGCTGGAAATCTGAAACAAAAAAAAAGAAATTGCTGGAAAGGCTCAGCAGGTCTGGCAGCCTCTGTGGAGAAAAATCCGTTAGCATTTCTGGTTCAGTGATCTTTGTTGTTATGGGACATCTCAAAATGGCTCTCTGCAAATGAGGTATTTTTTGAATTCTGGTCATTGTTCCAAGGGAGTATTATGATGTCGTGTGTTGTGGCTCCAATTGTTATGGAATAAAAGCCGGGAGAACATGGGCTTGGGCTTCTGTTGATGCTTACTGATATTATTTGATTTTGGTTCTGGTGTACACACACAGATGCTCCTAGTTTGATCTTACTACTTAATTCTTTCACATTCCTCACTGAAGCTACATTATCTCCCAGGACTGGAGAACGTCCCACACTGGTGAAGGATTTGTTTGTGCTGTAAGGCTCAACGTTGGTATACAAACCAGATTTCAATTGTTTATACAAAATGTTGTATTTCATTATCATTAAATAATGTCGACTTAATATTTCTGTTTTTGACCAAATTGAAAATCCAAATCCAAAATAAGTATTTGAGTTTCCGATTGCAAACTTGTAATGTAATCTAATCTGAATCTGAAAATCAGTGTTGTTGATTGTCTTTGCTTTGCTTTTGTTTTAGGTGAGCTGACAAGTTGTGGAGTGAAACATCTAATAAGTCAGCCCTACTAAATTAGAGTCTGATAAAGAGTCGAAGTACGAGGCAAGGTATAGTGGTGCTGATTTGCAAACTACTCCAGTTAGTTGTAGTGCCTTCAATCATTGTTGTGGTGACTACTGGGTCTAGCCATCAATACTGTGTGGCAGATTAGAGATCATTTGATCCTATGGCCAAAGGTCTGTTATAAAGAAAGAAATATTTACATTTAAATGGTGACTTTTGTGGTTATGGGACATCTCAAAATGGCTCTCTGCCAATGAAGTATTTTTTGAATTCTGGTCATTGTTTCAAGGAAGGTATTACGGTGTCATCACTCCAACTGTTATGACATAATAGCTAGTTGATGTTACTACTGGATAATCAGATCGCCAGCAAAAACTTGGTTGAATGTACAGCATAAAAACCAAAAGAACTATGGAAATCTGAAACTAAAACAGAAATTGCTGGAAAAGCTCAGAAGGCCTGGCAACATATTTGGAGAGAAATTCATTAACACTTCTGGTTCAGTGATCCTTCCTCTGAACACTGAAACATTAACTCTCACTTCTCTCCATGTTGTGAGGAAGAGTCACTGAACCCGAAATGTTAATTGATTTCTCTCTACAGATGCTGCTACTGAGCTTTTCCCGCCATGTCTGTTTTTGAAGACACAGTAAATGTTTTATTAACCAGCACCAATGGGACCAGGAGTGCTAGTTGATCAAATATTCCAATAGCCAACAAACTGACACAGTCAATGCAAAAACACATGCTTAGTATGAGAAACGTAATGCAGGGGTATACACATTACTTTATTTATAGTATAACTCACTGAAACAAACATGCACATTTGCCTTAAATAAAACTTAATGGCAGAGTGCCTTCTCACTTGCAGCCTCAACTCACTACTTTGACACCACGAAAATGCAGTGACCTTCGAGTATTTCAGATGTATAATTTTTTTTGGTTTATCAAGAGCGACAGTTCATAAAGTGCCAGTTAAAATAAAGTTTGCTGTCCCATGATTGTTTTTGACTATCTAGATGAATTACTAGCGCATGTTGCAGTTCACCATCTACATTGCACAATTCAGTAGTGTGATGGAATATTTTCAACTTGCCTGGATGAGTGCAGGTCTACTAATACCGAAGAAGCTTGACACTATTTGGGACAAAACAGCCCAGGGCTAACATCACATGCACAAACCTTCACTTCCTCCAACTTCAACAATCAGCACCAATCTGTACCATTTACATAATATACTTACAGAAGTTCTTTGAGGCTGACAGAGTGGCACTTTCCAAATCCATTGGCACCTTGAAGGACAAAGGCAGCAGATACATAAGAGCACCAACACCAGCAAGTTGCTATCCAAGCTGCATCCTGTTCCTGATCAGAAATATATCACCGCTTCTTCAGTATTGTTGGTTGGAAATCCTGCAACTCTCTCCCTAATGGCATTGTGGGTTGACCTGCAATAAATGGACTGCAGGGCTTCAAATATGTGGTTCACCATATCTTCTCCATGGCATCCAGGGATGGGCAATAAATGCTGGCTCAACCAGAGAGACACTCATCGTGAATAAATCAGTTTATTTCTAATGTACAGGGAAATTCCAAACCTGGACCCATGGTAGAGTCATAGAGGTGTACAGCACATGAAAGGACTCTGGCTCAAGTCTTCGCTGGTCAAAAGCAGCCACCTGACTATTTTGATCCAATTTTCCAGCACCTGGTCCATTGCCTTGTGCACTTTGACATCTCAGTTGTACATCTAATTAAATGTCACAAGGGTTTCTGCTTCTAACACTCTTACACCACTCCCTGATTAAAAACACTTCTCCTATTCCTTTTTAACTTAAATCCATGCCTCCTGATATTGATCACTCCTCCCAAGGGAGAAGGTGTTTTCCCGTCTACCCTGTTTACGCCCCTCATAATTTTATACATCTTGATCATGTTCTCACTCCATCTCCTCTGCTGTGAGGAATCTGTTAATGAAAGAAATTAGGGAAATTAGTATCTGAAGTTAATATCAGACTTGAGGTTATTGTGCAAAGATGAGTGGCAGGTCAGATGATTGGTCAGAATATAAAGATAGCAGGTAATAACTAAAAGGTTAATCAGGAGGAAGAAATTAATATGGGAGGAGAGAGTCAGGCATGCAAAATGGACAGAGTAGCTGGGATGAAGCTATTTCCGCTTGTGAAATAAACAGCGATGAGAGGACATAAATTGACAGATTGTGCCAATGAAGCAAGAGTGGTGTGAGGAACAAAATATCTTTTTCATACAGCGAGTTGTTCGGATATGGAATACACTGCATAGAAGTGTGGAGCAGAAAGGTTCAGTTAAGTCATTCAAGAAGGCATTGGGTTTTTTTTGGATAGTAATGGTGCAGCAATAAAGGAAAAAAGCAGATGTTTGTCAGACACTAAAGCTGGTGAAGGCATGATGGGCTGAATGACCTCTTCCTGCACTGTGAAGTAAAATGAGGTGCTGGTCCTACAGAAAGTGAGAATGGAGATTAAATAGGAGAGAACAAGGGAATGGTAGAGGATTCAAAGAGACATTCCTGGACTAACTGTCAATCAGGTAGTGGAAAGGAGCAGTGGACTTGGTGAAATTACAATCATGAGGGAAACTGATGGAACTCTGCTCTGCCAATGGGGGTGGGTTCATTGAATTTTTTTTACAGAGGTGGTTTATGTTTGGCATGGGAATTGAAGGTAATTGGAGTTCGAATTGGAAACAGAGCAGCCGTGATTATATTGAAAGGTGGAGCAGATTTGAGGTGCCGAATGGGTTGCTTCTCCGATTTCGTTTGCTTAGAAAGATACAGAGAATGTAAACATTATTGAAAGAAGGCAAGTAATTGACGTTTTTCGTCTTGTACTTATTGGGATTAGGATACCAAAAAAAACTAGAATAGTTTTACTCAAGAAACATGATTATGTTGATAAAATGTTGTGCTCACTGATGATTCTAACTTTTTCTGTACAACTTGCCATTACGTGACCAAAGAGCTACAGGAGAGGGCAAGTTGCATACAACTGAGACAACTCCTGAGCTTGTGGAGATCTGGTGGCTCTCACTGTCTTGTTCTCAGACCCAACTGTTTATTTACCGAGAGCCAATCACATCACTGTTGGCAGGCAGAAGACCTTTGTCATCGATGGGTACTAGTCTGCATACTAATCTTGTTGCTAACCGGATCTTCCCTTGTACACAGACCTTGGCAGCAGCTTATCTGTAAACCTTTCAATATTGCTTGAATCAGCAACTGTGTAAACAGAGCTTAGAATAAGTGTCAGGTAACTTGCTTTCAAAAACTTCAGCACTCCTTGGTTTTTAAACAGTTTTCTCACTTCAATCCATAATCAAAAATACAGAAAATTGAAACAATCTGGTCTTTACGTAATTTATTTACCAATGTACCACTCCAGGGAAAAAGTGAGGACTGCAGATGCTGGAGACCTGAGTCGAGTGTGTGGTGCTGGAAAAGCACAGAAGGTCGGGCAGCATCCAAGAAGCAGGAGAATGAACGTATCAGGCATAAGCCCTTCATCAGGAATGAGGGCTTATGATGAAGGGCTTATGTCCAAAAGGTCGATTCTCCTGCTTCACGGATGCTGCCTGACCTAAGAATGTCCCTTTTTTATTTGATAAAAGGCCACATTAAAGGTTATGACTGAAAGTAATACCTCATCTTACAAGAGTTTAACATGTTACCACAAAGAGGAGATGGGCTGGGAAACAGGAAGAGAGTCGGCATAAATGGGTCTTTTTCAGGTTGGCAGAATGTAACAAGTGGTGTGCCAAAGGGCTCAGTGCTGCGTCTCAACTGCTTATGATTTATAAAATAACTTGGATGAAGGGATGGAAGATAAGTTGCCAAATTTACTGACAACACAAGGAGAAAAGTAGGCTGTGAAGCAAACATGGGGTTGCAAAAAAGTTACCAGTAGTTTAAGTGAGTGGGCAAAGATCTGACTTAGTTGAAATGTGGGAAAAGTGAATTTTTTTCACTTTGGCAAGAAGGATACAAAAGTATATTATCTAATTGGTGGGAGATTGCTGAGCTGTGAGAGAGAGGGATGTGAATGTCCTGGTGCATGATTTTCAAAAGGCTCAAATGCAGTTATAGCAAAAAATTGGGAAAGCTGATAGAATGTTTTAATTTATTGCAAAGGGACTCGAACACAAGGGAGGTTATGCCTCAGTTGTACAGGCCATTGGTGGGATCCCATCTGAAGTGCTGTGTATAGTATTGGTCACCTTATTTAAGGAAGGATGTAAATGTGTTGAAAGCAGTTCAGAGAAGATTTAGCAGCCCTGCAGTGGAGGGTTGCCTTATGAAGAAAGGTTGCATAGATTGGGCTTGTCTTGCTGGAGGTTAGGAAAATAAGAAGTGACTTGAGGGGCTTTGATAGGATGGATGTAGAGAGGATGCTTCCACTTAATCGGGGCATCTAGAACTGTTTAAAAGTGAGAGGTTGCTGGTTTAAAATGGAAAGATTGGCTCCATATTTTTGAGGGTCCATATCTTCATTCTCTGCCTTAACCCAGTCCTTCAGCTGCAAAATTCCTATGTACAGATTTGTTTGTGGCTCCTGTTTACTTTTCCAACTCTTTTCTGCCCTGGCCCCCTCCATATCTCAGGTCATTCTGTCCGCTGAACATTTTAGCTCCATACTTCCCAGTCTCACCCTGACATTTCCTGCTTCTTAACTTCCAAAATCCCTCAAAATATATATTTGATACCCTGCATGTTTTCTAGTTCCCCTTTGATTCCTGCCTGGGTCTATCCTAAGAGTTTTTACTGCAGGAAACATACTATTTTAACTTGCATTGTGTTTGATTCATTATTTTTCTTTCATCCCAAGTTGCAGTACATAGAAAACAGGCTTGAAGCTATACCCACCACTACTGCAGTGACAGACACAGTGATGGATACGAGGGAAGCTTTGAGCAGTGCTACTCGAAAAATTAGCAGACTGGGTAAGTGGAAGGAATACAAAATAGTTGTTCATGGCAATTAGATCAACAGTTACTCTTGACCTCATGCTGGCCATTATTGATCAGATAAAAGTAATAACCCTGGTGAAATTAAGTTAAATGGTCGAGGTTCATGCACTGACATTTTGCAGTGTTTTGAAAGCATTTGCAACAGAAACTGAGGCTATGGAATCTTTTCCTTCTCTCTAATTTATGGAGCTTCTTTGGTAAGGCTTAGCAGGCAAAGTCAACCCTCCATTCCCTTCCTGAAGTGGTCATCTCCCGCTCCCATCTGTGTCAACACCTGTTGCCCATTGCAGATTCCCCCAAATGTCTGGTTTATCACTTTGTGCTGGTCCACAGAATTTGAGGAGGTGGACAAGAATTAAATTACCATCTATCTCTTCTATATTCTGACAGCAACAATTTGAGAGAAACTTGTGCTTACTAACCAATCCCATTGATTGTGATAATGGAATGCATGCTCCTTTTTTACTTCTTAAACTTTGTTTCTATTTCTATCAGATGGAAGGTATCTGGAGAATTCTATACCCAGTGCTACATCTGTCAAATCCAGTAGTCGCAGAAAATCACGGAAGGTCAACACCTCCCGCAGCCCCTTGCGATCTACCACTCTGGAAAGTAACATTATGAAGAGCAGTCAAGTTGAATTCAGAGATCCACTAACTGCAGATAGGTATGACCAGACGTATGTACTTTCTGTCGGTCACTTTCTGTTATCAATTCCTTCAGTTGTGCATATATTAGAAACAACCAATACCTGCTTGACAGCTTATAGTTGCACTCTCCTGACAATCAAAGCACGACAGAGTCAACAGTGGCAGGATAGATACATAGAGGATCCCAGACTTCAGAATGCTTGTTCTTTCACACGTAATCTCATCCGAGGGTGTAATTTTAAAGATCTTGCATGCAAACATTTTCTGTACTTATGACTTTTTACAGTGTGTTCCAACTTGTGTACAAATTGACTTGCAGAAGCACTCTAGAACAGAAACCATTCGTAAACTGGGGTCTGCCAGTAGCCTGAGGCAGTTTCCATTAGAAACATGGGCACAATTTCCAATATGGAATAACAACAATAGAATGTGTTTACAAGAATCCTTTGCCGTGTAGCCCACCTTAGTTGTTTCTATTTGGTTTTTATTCAATGCTCACTGCTCTGTGAACCAACTATTAATGGAGATACGTTAGTGAAGCTCAGTCTTGTGCAGTATTTAGATCATCATCAGTTCATCAGAGTCATTAAGCTTTTATAAATAGGGACTGGAGTACAAAAATGAATGATGTTAAACCATCACAAATCACTGGTTAAGCTACAGTTAGAATGTTGTCCCCAGTATTGGGAACCCTAATTCAGGAAGGACTTCAAGGCTGTGCACAGGAACCAGAAAGTGTTAACTTGACATTCGTTGATTATAGTAATCAAGAGAGATTCGATAAATTGCTGATCAGTTTGATTGAACAGTGGTTCAGAGGAGACCTCAAAACTGGTCAGGACTTTGGAAGAACTGCTTCTACTGGTGGAAGAAACAGTAAGTAGAGGGAAAATACAAGGTGAAGTTATGGAAGTCACCAAATTAATAAAGTTACAGACTATCATTGGCATTAAGTTTCATTTCAAGGGGAGGTGATAGCTGAGTGGTATTAGTGCTACGCAAATAATCCAGATACTCAGCATATTCTAGGAAGCCGACATTGGATAGTCCAACATATGTTGAGCTGGGGTGAATTCTCCTTGACGCTTATAGAAATTGGGTTGTTGGGGTTTTTTGGACTTCATCAAGGGCAAGTAGTCATCAGTGAGCATTTGCTTTATGTAGTGCATGTGATTTTGGAAAGTCTTCAGCTCTTGTATAATTGTGTGCTGTCTGTTGATGTGCATGTGATGTAGTTGTCCTTTATTTTGCCTCTGGCATCCCAGAGAGCTACCAACCAGACGGTGGCTAGTGTGATGGTAGTCACTGATGAATCCTCTTGATGACTCAAATGGACTGGTAAACCCGAAGGACCTTTTAGGCCTTGGCGAGTATGTTGCGAAGCTGTTGTCTGGATTGTCAGGTTTGGCAGGTTCATCAGCCTTTAGGCTGCTGTGTCCAGTCAGTACATTGTTGTTTAAATTTAAGAGTGGGAATGGTATTGTAGAAGATTGGCTTTTGGGAATAGTAGAGGGAACATGGGCCCATCAAGTAAGGATGGCTGTTTATCCTCATGAAGGGCTTGTGCCGGAATCATGGACTCTCCTCTTTGGATGTTGCCTGACGTGCTGTGCTTTTCCAGTGCCACAGTTTTTGACTCTGTTTATCCCTAATGCCGACTAAGTCCGACAGATTGTTTAAAGCAGAGCTTCAGCAAACAGATACTTGATGGCATGAAATCTGCAGTGTTAAATGGTTTAAGTGATGTCTCATTTTGGCAGTTGTCAACATTTGTGATATTGTAAATTTTGTGCTTTCAGTGCTCACGGGGAGTCATCAAAGAGAAGCACAAGCTCTCCATTGTTCCATTCCACTGTGAGTTCTATGTCTCAGAGCACTTTTCAGAATGGCGCAGTGATAACATCCAGAGAGGGGAAAAGGCAGCTGCGTGCTACTACCTCCACACCTTCACCTTCTCTAGCCGACGTCAGTGTTACTGCAGCCTGGCCCTCCACATCCTCTGCTGCAGGTTGGAACTCTCGGAATCATGTCTTCTGTAACTGTCATTTGTTTGTCCTAAACATCGCCATGGGAGTAGGTTTTTTTTTTAAATAAAACCCTGAGTAAATAGACAACCAAGGCATATGATGATTGGAAGAAATGATGAGGTGCCACGCGACGTGGAAGCAGGTGCTTTTTCATTCAAGTGGTCGGATCCTGTCTGAGGAACATGAAGCAGAAGTAGCCTATTCAGCCTGTTGAGCCAGCCCCTGTCATTCAGTACAATCATGGCTGATCAGTGCTTCAGTATCGTTTTAGCCACCCTGTTCCCATGACCCCATACACTGTTGGAAATCAAATCCATCAATTTTTACATAAAACATACTTGGTGACTATGCTTTCACAGCTCTCTGTGGTAGTGAATTCCAAAAGTTCATGACCCTGAAGCAGCAATAGAATTGTCATCAGCTCAGACCGAAGTGACATGCTGTCATTTTTAAGTGGTCCCACCAGTCCTAGACTCCCCAATGGGGGAAATGTTACCTACATCCACCCTTTAAGTATTTCGTAGATTTCAATGAAATCAATTCAAAATGCTGGAGAATGCAGGTCCAGTTTTCCCAATCTCTCCCCATGAGAATGTCCTGGAAACAAGTCTGGTGAACCTTTGTTGCATTCCTGATCATTCACCAGGACCCAAATACAATGATTGGGTTTGGATCTTCTGCACGCTTTGCTATTTGTTGTATCCTGTGAATCTCATGAAAATTTCAATGTCTTGTACCTTGCCGTTTTTTATGCAGTTCCCGAACTTGTTTTGAATCCTGGAGAGGCGTGCAGTTAACCTCATGATCCCAATGCATTATTTAACTACTTGTAAAAATTGTAATTATACTTTTCATTTTGGTTATTGCAGCCTCGATGCTCAGCTCCCCGCCAAGTGTCCAACACCACATGACTGCTCAACACACTTACTTGGATGCTATAGAAGAGTCCATCCGTCAGCTATCGGAGATAGACACGACTCAGGGATTAGCCCTTGCTCAACAAGAGACTGTGTCGTTGGCTCAGATCCTAAAGGTACGGGTCTATGCCTTGTGCTGTTTCAGAAATGATTTTGTAAAATTGTCTTCAGTGACAATGGCTGCGCTCGTTTCCCAAACCAGGCATTATTCTGAGCAACGTTCTTCAGTTACATCAGGCAAACAAAGATTTTTCCAAAACTAAAGATTAAATTTACTTACCCTGGTGTTGTGTTGTACCAGGACAATGCCTAATCTTAAATGTGCAGATATTAGCATCGAACCTGCGCATGACTGCACTTTACAAGTTGACTGATAGAAGCAGGGCAAACTTGCCAAGTTTTCAAGAAATTTCAGCTTTATAAAATTTATGCCATTATGATGAGATTTATGAGAAAATGTTTTTTTCATTTATAAAGTTGCAATCTGAAAATTAATTGATTAAAATCTTGTCATTTGTTACTCTTAAGATTTTGGTGCCTTTGCATTTCAATTGTTACTCTCTCTCTCTCTGGACACTGCAAATTTAAATACCAGCTTTTCACAGAGCAGAGCAGTTGAATGTAGAGTGATGGTTCCTATTTAATCTTTGTTTGTGTCCAGGCCCAACAGCAGAGACATGAGCACGACATAGCCCTGCTGAAGCTGAAGGCCGAGCAGGAAGCTGCTGCTAGTCAGAGGCAGCTAGAGGAGGCCAGACAGAAAGCTGTACAGGTACTTGAACATGTAACAGGTGTCTGGAAATGCAAGGAATTCAGTGTTGACTGCTTCTCACCGTGCAATAAGAACAAACAAATTATATTTATAAAGTGCCTTTAACATTGAAGTCAAACCTCTCCCCACCCCTGCCCTGCTCTGCTCCACCGGTAAACTGCCCCTCTCACTAAAAGCACATCATGAAGATATCAGGAAGCTCAACATCATCCATTACAAAATATCAGCATGATTTGAATCATGTCCACCACCTTAAGTGCCTATTCCCTCTGTCATCTGTATATGGTAGCAACAAGGTGCACCATCTATAAGATGCTCTGCAATACCTCATTGAAGGCTCCTTTGACAGACCTCGACACATGACCTATTCTGCCTGGAAGAACAGGGCAGCAAATGCCTGGGAATGCCGCATATAGTTATGAGTTTAAAATATATTGCTTTTCCTTTGCTGCCTACAATGGTCTGACATACATTGGGAGTATCTTGCAGCCACATGGATTGCCGAGGTTTAAGAAGATCACTAACTTTCACCTTTTAATGCCAGTTGTGGTTGGACAGTCAGTGTCAGGGATATCTACATCCTGAGAATGAATTAAATAATTAATTACTGCTTTTTTTAGTTCTGAATGGTCTGGTTTTTAGTTTTAAGGTTGAATACATCTCCCCATCATCTCGCAATACCATGACCAGGTTAAATCAATAAAACCAAAGAACTGCAAATACTGGAAATCAAAAAAAACAAAATCACACTATGACTAGGTTACTGTGCTTATATGTGCCATTGGAGGAGAGGGAAAGGCTTAAAAGCTTGATTATAAAATAGAAGCTGTGTCAGTGAGCTTACGTTACATGATGAAACATGGATCATAAGTCAATTCCACATTGCATTTTAATAGTGCTCTGTCTCTTGATTAAAGTATGTGAATTATCAATTGCTGGATGTGAAAACCTCTCTTTGTGTTCTCAGGCATGTGCAGAAACTCTGCAGCAGTTTGTACAGGTTCGCCAAGAGATGCTGCAAGAGTCCACAACTAAAATGATCGCTCAGCAGGTGGAACTTG
This sequence comes from Chiloscyllium plagiosum, assembly GCF_037043375.1. Lineage (NCBI taxonomy): Eukaryota > Metazoa > Chordata > Chondrichthyes > Orectolobiformes > Hemiscylliidae > Chiloscyllium > Chiloscyllium plagiosum. The sequence continues at coordinate 106,742,465 of NW_028270147.1, read as the reverse complement.
CAAGGCTGATGGCTGATACAGCACATCAGGTTACAGAGGTACTTTCTTCTAGTGTACTTGGCAAGATGGCCCTTTCCCCCAGTCATGCTGAAGAGCCTGTACTTTCTGGAGTTTTGAAGGAATTTCTCTCATACAGTTGCTGCATTGAGTTAATTGTCACTGCAGTTTGGAATTATTTCATTCCTCTAATGTAGTAAACTGTCAAGGAAGAGCAGGGCAAAGCTTAACAGCATACCATATGATATTAAGAAAGATGACCAACTGCTTGGTCAAAGAAATAGGTGAGATAGAATGTTGGAAAGAAAGAAAATGTTACTATTTGAGCTGTGTTAGGACAGAATTGCATAGCTGATGACCATGCAGCTGAAAGCTTCAGTGCTGAGCTGGGGTGGTGAAAATGAAAATGCTAAAATGGGGAACATAGACACTTCAAAAGTTTCGAGGATTGTAGGAAATTGCAGAGATAGAAAGGAAAAATATGTACGGAAGGACAGGACTTCTTATACTGAAGCTGTTGGCAAGTCATGAATCAGCAAGCACGAGGATCATGGGTAAAAGGGGCTTGGTATGAGGGTGAGGTATGTGGAGCTTTTGAATATATTGAAGTTGATGAAAGTTCAGTCAAGAGAACATTGAAATAGTCATGTCTGGAAGTGAACAAATAAGTAAACAGCTGAGGGTGCAATTTTGGGTCATGTGATGGAAGAGTTTACTGAAGGTAAGAATTCCCATTGGATGAGCTCTGTAGTAGCTTTCCTTTATTCATGGAGGGAATTGCCTTCGTATTCGTGACTGCATAGCTGTGATTGATTGATAAATGCCATCGGAATCAGTATATAAACACCCCATTTTCACTCCTTTTCACAACGTCTGAGATCTTTTAGCACATTGTATCATGCTCCCCTTTGGAGAAAAGAAAGCATGAAATGGAGCCTCAAGGAATCGAGCAGGAGTAGGGTATTCGTCCCCTTGAGCTTGCTCCCCCATTTTATCAGATCATGGCTGGGCCAACCCAGGCCTCAACTTGTCTTTTATGCTTGATCCTCATAGCCCTCAACTGCTTAATATTTCAAAAATCTATCTACCCTCTTTTAAAATAATTTGAGATAGAATCATAGAATCCCTACTGTGTGGAAACAGGCCCTTCAGCTTAGCAAGTCCACACCCACCCTCCGAAGAGTAACCCAACCAGACCCATTCCCCTATCCCATTTAGCTGTCACAATTCTTTGGGCGAGAGAATTCCAGCCATTCACTGAGAAAGAAAAATAACTTTACTTTTTTTTAAATGAATGTTCCCTTCTGTAATGTCCCCTGGGTTGAGGCTTCACTAATACGAGAACATCTAGTCAACATCAACCCCTGTCAAGCTCCTCAGAACATTGTTTCCATAAGATAACCCGTTATTTGTCCAGACTCGATTGAATAATGACCTAACCTATTCTTGACAGACCAACCTTTTCATCCTCGAAGCAACTAAATTAATCTTTTTTTGAGTGGCCTCCAATGCTAGTTTATCCTTTCTTAAATATGAGAACAAAAATTGTATACAGTACTCCAAGTGAGGTCTCAGCAACAGCCATTGTGGTTAACCAATCCTCAGTCCATGCTAATACATGACCCCCAATACCGTGAGCTCCTATCTTGTGCAATTGACTTTTATGTAGCACCTTATCAAATGCATTTTTAAAATCCCAATACAGAACATCATCAGATTCTCCTTTATCAGCTCTACTTCTTATCTCCTCAATGAACTCGAGCAAATTTATCAAATATAATTCCCTTTCACAAAATCCAGTCTACCATGTTTAATGATAAGCTTTTCCAAATGTCCTGCTATTTCTTCCTTTAATAATCAACTCTGCTGTTCTGCCAAAACAGAAATTAAACTAACTTTCCTGATTTCTGTCTCCCTCCCTTCTTGAACAGGCGCATCAATCCAATGGAAGCTCCCTGTATCCACTGATTCGGGAATAATTCAATTGATGCCTTGAATATCTCTGCAGCCAGTTGCCTGAAAAAATGTTTGATACAGGCCATTTGGTCCTGTCTGCCTTTAATCATATTAGTTTGTCATTACCTTGTCCCTTGTGACAAAGACTGTTGCAGCATTTTTCCTCCCATGAATACCTTGCTTTTTGCTATCTTTGGGATGCTAACGGTATTCTCCTCCATGAAAACTAATGTAAAATATTGGTTTAAATTATCTGCTGTTTTCCCTGTACACATTATCAATTCCCGAATCAGAACCTCCAAGGGTTCGAAGCTCACTTTAGCTACTCACCTTTTACATACCTGTAGAAACTTTTGCCGTTCGTTTTTGTTTCTTGTCAATTTAATTTTATGATCAATTTTTTTCCTTTCTCGTCCTTCGCTGTTGTGTCGTTCTTTTCCTGTTGGTACTGTCCTTGACTGCCTTTGTTACCCACGGGTGGTTCACCTTTCTCTTAGAGTTCTCCTTTTTGCCTCAAATAAAATTTTGCTCAGCGTTATGAGAAAAGCCCATCATATCTCAGTTACCGAGAATTTTTTTAACACTGGATGCTTCAATTTTAATGACGTTCTCATTGGTTTTTGCTGTTTCAAAGAAGAGCTGAGATCATCTGGAAAGGAGGTGGCAGCTGATTCAGTATTAGTTCCAGAATTAATTTGAATACTTGCAAAAAGAAATTATTTGCAATACTGTGAAAGCAGGGGTCTAGCCAAATAGCTATTCCAAAGAGGCGGCACACATGTGATGGGTTGAGTAGGGGCCTCTGATTTCAAAAGCATGATGTGATCCAAGTTGTCTTCTCATCTGTGCTGTGCTAATTCTTTCTGGTTTAGATGACTGAATTGGCATGTGCACAGGTAGCAGCAGGATTTCTGACTGCCACAAACCTACCTCATGGAACAGCTCCTGTGCCAGTGACAGTGCTGTTGGACCAACAGAGGCAGCAGCATTCAGACTTCATCAACCAACTTCGAAACAGAGCTGAACCTGACAGGTAAGGTTTTTCCACTGCCCCAACCTGATCAATAATATTTAGCTTCTTGGCTTAATAACCTGAGGTTTGTTGCTTGATGCGATGCACAGTTTTTGATGTTTTTCCTCTTATCTGTGATCAGGAGAGGCAGGGTCAATGCACTCAGTCTTATAGGAAAAAAAGGAGGTGGCTCAGTGGTTAACACTGCTGCCTCACAGCGCCAGGGACCCAGGTGACACCAGCCTCAGTTGACTGTCTGTGTGGAGTTTACACATTTTCCCGTGTCTGCATGGGTTTCCTCTGAGTGCTCCGGTTTTCTCCCACAATCCCAAGATGTGCAGGTGAGGTAAATTGGCCGTGCTAAATTGCCCATAGTGTTCAGGGATGTGCAGGTTTGGTGCATTAGTCAGGAGTAAATGTTGAGTAATAGTGTTAAGAGATAGGTTTGGTTGAGATACTCTTCAGAGGGTTGGTGTGGATTTGTTGGGCCGAAGGGCCTGTTTCCACACTGTAGGAATTCTATTCTATTCTATGATCAGAGTAATTTTGGGGATCTAACAGGATCCTGGTATTCAGAGGGCACTCTGTTAGTTAAAATAGTATTGTGCACTCTTACCCTTCTGCAGCAATTTGAGGGAGACTGCTCTGTACAATTTCTTCAAACATTTTGTTCTGGAACCAATCAGGGACTTGGTAATATGATTGATTAATGAGTTCAAAATTGAAGACCCTTTTGGTAAGATTCAATGCAGCAGAATAGAATTTAGCTTTAGGTGAAGGAATTTGGTTCTTTTACTAGTTTCTAAAGTTAAAGGCAGTCACAAGGGTAGAAAGTAATAGTGAGCTAAATGGGAATGGGATGAGAGGTTAGAATGTTAAAGCAGAAGAACATTTTCAGTTATTTCATAATTCGCAACAATGTACATTTATTTATAATAGAAATGCACGATGAAAAGATGGCAACAGCGGTGCATAGCTAAAGGAATTGTGGGTGACATCAAATTGAAAGAAAAGATATACAAAACTGCAAAGGTGGTGGTAGGCCAGAAAATTTGAGAATTTCAAACTATCGAAGGATGAACAAAAAACTGCTGGAAGATACTTTGTCCCTTGTGATTGAGACTGTTATAACATCTTACCTCCCATTATATACTTTGCTTATTTCCCATCTTTGGGATGGTAACAGTATCTTCCGGATTTGTAAGATAATTGGGCAAATTACCCCACTAGTTACTCAGCCTAAAACAAAGTGCTCTTGTGATGCTGTGGTCATGTCTCCAACTTTGAGCCAGAGGCCTGGATAAGTCCCATCTGCTCCAGAAGTGTTGATTAGGAAAGAAACATGAGACAAACTTCAGTAATTGAATGTACAATCTTGATGGTCTCTGGAAGTTCCAAACTTGACTGTTTTGTATCCTCACCTGAGGCCTGATCTCAATTAACCCATCTCATTTAAACTGAATTGCCTTTTCTTGTGTTGAATATAATTGAGGTTTGTCCTGTCTGCATGCTCCCTTGTGCAAAATCTGTTGCAACCTGTCAAAGAACAAGATTGTAAACTCAGATTCGCTGATAGCCTGTTCAAGGGACAGTAGGTGCTGCAGTATTGATCCCATTTTCCATTGAACTGAGACAGGAGATGGTGAGCTTGCTGACATGTCGTTCACGGAAAAAACTGTTTTAATTTTAAAAATTGCCATGGCTGTGGTGGAATTGAATCCAGATACTTAGCTGGAAGTAGCTGATCGTTGTTTCTTTCTTTGTTTCATCTCAGGAAGAATGAGTGCAGTCCAACACCAGCTGGATCTGCAGAGAAACTGCCGGACACTAAAATGCGTAACTCCACTTTGTTAGACAGTCTGTCTGAGTCATCCAGACTCAAACATCATGATCGGAGGTGGGCACTTTATGTTCGCTGTGGATGCTTTTACATAGTACAATATTAATCCATAACATATTTCTTGAGTACTGAAAACAACAAATAGTGGAGATCACAGTGGGGAGGTGATGGCCCAGTGATATTATTGCTGGACTGGTAATCCAGAGATCCAGATAACATCCCGGAGAACTGGGTTCGAATTGTTCAAATTGATTTCAATAAATATCTGGAATTAAGAATCTAATGACCATGAATCCTTTGTCGACAGTTGGGAAAAACCCATTTGGTTCATTAAAATCATATAGGTCGGAAACTACCATCCTTGCCTAGTTTGGCCTACATGTGACTCCAGACACACAGCACTGAGGTTGACTCTGAACTGCCCTCTGGGCGTGTTAGGGATGGACAATAAATGCTGCCTAGTCAGTGACACCCTCATCCCATAAAAATATATATTTTTTAAATCCATGGAGAGAGCAAGCTAACATTTTGAGTCTAGATGACTCCTCAACAGTGCTCTGAAGAGTCATCTTGACTCAATGTTAGCTTGCTCAGTCTCCATGGATGCTGCCTCACCTGCTGTGAGCTCCAGCATTTGTTGTTTTAAGTACAGATTCCACCATCTGCAGTGATTTCCTTATATATTTCTTCTGTATTTTGTTTATTAAATTCCCCCTAAATTGCAGCTCCTACTCAGCACCTTACCTTACAGAGTACTGTGACCCTGGTGCCAAAAGCCTCCATTGACTTGTTCAATCACACCATATGTTGGGGCAATTGCAAAATGCCACTGTGGCTGAAAGGAATAGAATCAGAGTCATACGATATGGAAACGGACGCTTCGGTCCAACTCGTCCATGCCAACCAAATTTCCCAAAATAAACTAGTCCAGTTTAGCCTGCATTTGGCCCATATTCCTCAACCTTTCCTATTCGTGTACCTCTCCAAATGCCTTTTAAATATTGTAACTGTACTTGCATCTACCACTTCCTCTGGCCGTTCATTCCATGTATGAGTCAACCTCTTTGTGAAAAAGTTGGCAACTGATAGTTTCACTGTTGCCTACGGTGAGTGAATCGCTAGGGATTATTGTTCATTCAGGACCACCCCTTGCTGAGCATGGCTCAGGGCCTCAAGAGATTCCAAAATGTGGCTTCAGCCTCCTTGTGGGTTATCACATGCTACTCAAGGCCTTGTGTTTGAGAAGCGCAGGTATTAATGGATGGGGGTGCTGTGGAAGGAAGGAGGCAGCGTTCATTAATTAATTAATTTATGGCTGTGCGAACATTTATTGGCTAATTCTAATGCCCTTGAGAAGGTGGTTGCGAGCTCCCTTTTTGAATCACTGCAGTCCGTGTGTTGTAGGGCCGACTGGTAGTGCTGTTGGGAAGGAGTTCCAGAATTTTGGCCCAATGACACTTAAGGACAGCTGAAAGATTTTCAACTCAAGATGGTAGTGGCTCGGAAGGGAACCTGTAGGTGGTGGTGTTCCCATGAATCTGCTTCCCTTGTCCTTCGAGATGATATTGGTCATGGGTTTGGAAGATCCATATCGAAGTATTATGAATTTCTGCAGTGTATCTTGTTGATAGTACACACTGCTGCCCTGGGCATTAGTGGTGGAGGGAGTGAATGTGGCCCCAATCACGTAGTCTGCTTTTTCCAGATACTGTCAAGCTTCTTCAGTGTTCTTGGAGCTGCACCCAAACCAAGCCAAGTAGCGAATAGCCTATTGCACTTCTGACTTGTGGCTTGTAGATGGTGGACAGGCTTCAGGGATTCGGGAGGTGGTTTATTTTTGCAGGATTCATTGCCTCTGACCTTCTCTTGTGGCCACAGTAGTTAGATGGCTAGTCCAGTTCAATTTCTAGTCAATAGTAACCCCCCCAGAATGTTGATGGTGGGGAATTTGGTAATAAAATTTAGTCACGAGCAGTAAATGACACTGATTCATCAGGTTATAAAGAAAAGTTGAGCATGGGTTTATTTCTGGGGCTACAGAATGGAGATGTGTTAGATACGTGTCGAACCATGAACAGATCACCCTTGGAGCACTGAAAACAGTTCTGATCTTCATATTGTAATATGGATGTAGAGGCAGTAGGGAATATATTAAAAATATTTACTGGAATTATATCAAAACTGAATTTTAATCCATCAAGCAAGATTGGACAGTCTTATCTTGTTGAAAAAGAGTGACATGGTCGAGGCCATTAAAGTTATATCGGGGTTTGATAGGGTTGACATAGAAAAGATATTTCTGCTTTTGAATGACACTATCCACTGGAGCTATGGATACAATAGTAGTCACTATTACATCCAACAGGGAATTAGCTGGGGAGGAGGTGGGGGGTGGAGCGGGGGGCGGTGGGGAAGGTCTTTACCCAGAAAGAGGTTTGACGTCAAACTTACATCACCAGGAATAATTGAAGCAAACAACAGATGAATTCAAGAAGAAGCTTGGAATACAAGTTATCGAAGAAAAATATGTTGATGGGTTTAGGTGGAGAGATACAGAAGGAGGCCTGTGTAAATCACAAATACCGAGACTCTGTTTTTGTGTTCTAAACCTGTGCATGTGTGTTGATCTGTGACATTTCTATGGCAGCAGTGGCAGCAGTAAACAAGACAGCCCATCCTTACCATTCTTGGAGAAAAGCAGAACCTCCCACCATACAAAGGGAAACAGCTGTATTGAAGAGGTGGTTCCAACAGCAGCTGACAACTCGATCCGCAGTGACAGTCTGCCTTCATTACCTGGTGAGAAAGGCGAATTCTTTAACCAGAAATGATGTTTTGTCCTTCCACTGATCTCATGACTTAAATGGGGAATGGTGTCTCTTCAGTTAACTGATTCAAATCAACCAAATCAATTGTCACATAAGCACTCCTTCCATACCCAAAGGACATGTGGGTCAAATAGTAACATGCACTGATTTATTTCAAGTTCCCTTTATTCAGTCATGTGCTTAAGCTATTCAATCCAACTTTCTTGTGTTCCCCTTGGATATGTGGCTGTGCATAAGGAAACTTCCACATGTCCCCTGAAACAATGTGTGATTCAACATAACAGTTGTGTTGAATCGATAATTGTAACCCAACTCTGCTCCTTGGGCAGATAACTAATCCAAGGATTCTAGCTCGGCCTTTAACTTCATGTTCAAGTTCTAAATCTTTCAGTGAGCAATGGAAAATAACAAAGAACAATGTCAATCATTTATTGTCTCTCCAGATTCCGTTTCTGTTGCAATTGAGTACTCCCTTAAGTCCGATGACTCAATGACTGAAGATGACACTGAAGAGAAATCCTTCCGTCCCCTTCTGCCATCAAAGAGCCATCGCTGCTTTAAAATGGGGAAGAAACGCAGCCAGCAGGATGATTCTGATGGAGACATACTGCAGGATCAATCGGCTTCAGTAGCTGTAAAAGTGAGTTCTCCCATGGGTTAGCCAAGGGTGAGTGGTGGTGCCAATTAGTGGGATCTCAGTGCTTGGAATAGTTGCTACTTTCCATGTTCTAGGTATCTTGCCATGAGATTCAGATGTAGAGGATGAGGAGCAGCTGGGGCAATGAGTGTAAGGCAAGTGTTGGGCAAGGGCTGTTTTTTTAAATGATAAGTACCACTCGCTAACAATGTGCCCACAGTTTATAAATCTTGAAGAGGAATTAATCTTTTACATTGTTAATCTTTGTGATCGAGTTACCATGCAGTGAAGACAGAGATTAATATTTACGGGGATTCCTTGCTCACCTAGTCAGGTAACCACAAGCTAAATTTGACTGAATTTACAACTTTCTACTGTCCATTAAAGGTGGTAACAAGATGCAAAAGACAAGTGGTGCTTGCAGAGGAATTTGATTTGAACAAGAGACATTTGTGCAGATAATAAGAGATATTCTAATTGGAAGGATATGGTTAGTGATATCTTGCATGGATCTATGTTGGAGCCCTAACTATTCAGTATTCACAATGAAAGGAAAGCCACATTCAAAATTTGGGGCCACTCTGCAGATTAGAGGCAATCTCGAGTGTAGGTAGATGGAAGCATAAAATCAGAAAGCAATCTTGATAGTTTAAATAAATGAAAAAGTTTGTGTCAGCAAGTGAGAGGTTGGATCAAACGAGGATATTTCTTGATTGTGAAAATTGAGAGACAGTGGATTTTAAAGAAACTTGAAGGGTGTGATCCAGCTGTATACAGTTCATGAAAATGTCACAAACAGGCTCAGAAATGTGATCAAGGGGCCAGTGGAATGTTGACATTTATGTCCAAAGAAGACTCGAAAACAAAGGATTAGAAGTCATGCTTCAGTAGTTCAAAACCTGGTCAGACTAAGCCGTCAGGGCTGGGCACCATGGCTTAAGAAGAGTATCACTCTTAGTGGAAGTGCAATGTAGACTTACTGCAGTGATACTTGGGTTCTGAGGCTTAATTTAAGAAGAGAGATTAAATAGACAAAATGGTGGAGTCAGAACATTGATATTGTGGAACACTTTTGCACATGGAAATGGATGAAGTTTGAAACTCACTTCCACAAACTGATTGATTTGAAATCAGTTACAAACTTTAAATCTGAGATTGGTAGATTTTTAACCAAAATGCTGAAGGATTATGGGACAAAGATAGGGATTTGTCATGATGTTGAAGATTACCATGATTTGGGTGAATGGTGGAATAGGCTCAAAAAGCTAAATAGCCATCTCTTGGTTAATGTAACCATGACACCCTTATTCTCTGTATGTGCAACTCCTATTCTGTTTTTAGTTATTTATCAGAACCTGGCAGCAAATTAGTAACTGGAGCCCTGACCATAAAATTATCAGTATGAGGGACTTTGCCAGTCTTAATGTGTTTTACAGATGATGAAATGAGACAGTCAGCATTTACTCATCCTGATAAATATTGGGATAGTTTGATGGGATCACTTGTGATGCAGCACGATTGGCATGTCTGATGATACTCCAACTCCTTTTAATTGTTGTTGTTGTCTGCACTCAGTCCTGAGTTTTTGTGGATTATGGGGCAAGTTTTGCTTGGGTCAGGGGAAGCAGATCACCTCACTCTGTACTGTTTGTCCTCCTGTCTTTCGCTATTCAGCATGATTTGAGCCTGCCCTTCTCTGGCGGACAAGACAGTTTCTCTCAATTCACCATGGCGATGGTGCGACAATACATGGAGGGGGAGGAGATGCGTGCACAGCACCAGGTATCACTCCTCAAGCTGAGAGAACAAGCCTTGAAGGAGAAGACCAAAGCAGAGCTGGCCTGGTTGGAGCACCAGAAAAAGTGAGTAGCTGACCTATGCAGTGATGTTAAGCTGAATAGCCTTTCAAAAATGCAATGTAAGAATGTGCAGATACTTCTAGTAATCCTTTCCGGATAAGGGAGAAAGCTGGTGTCTTTTCTCATTGCAGTGAGGCTGTTGTGCAGAAGCTAGGTATTCACATCATCTTTCCCCTTTTCACTGTTTGGATTGGATAGAATAAAGGCAATTTTGATTTTTTTTTCAAATTTTTAAGTTTGTTCTTTGAATTTGGGATGTTTCCGGTAATGCTGGTATTTATTTACTATCCCTCATTCTCGAAATGGTCATGGTGGTGAGCTGCCTTGAGCCACTGCAGTCTGCTTGGTCAATATAAACATATCAACTCACAAGTGCTGTTAGGTTTGGAGTTCAGGGCTCTGGAATAGATTGATGCAAGACTGTTGTCCTAATCCACGGGTCAGGATTTTAAACAAATTATTTCAATGGATTTCTTCGCTGCTGGTAAGGCCAGTATTGTTAGTATTGTTGTCCATCCTTCATTGCACTTGGGAAGGTGATAGTGAGCCATTTCCTCAAACATCTGCAGTTCACCTTCTACAGGTACAACCACAATGTTGACAGGAAAGGAGTACCTGGGATTTTGATCCTATAGCAGTGAAGGAATGGTATATTGCTAAGTCAGGATGTTGTGTGGCTTGGAGAGGAATTTACAAGTAATGGTGTTACCATGTTATCTACTGTCTGTGTCATTTTAGGTGGTAGACGTTGCAGGCTTTGAAGATGCTATTAAAAGAATTGAGTGAGTTCCTGCAGTGCATCATATAGTGCACATAGCTCTCACTGTTTATTGGTGAAGGGCGTGAATGTATAGATTGGTGAATATGATGCTGATCAAGCAGGTTGCTACATTCTATTTGATGTTATGTTTCTTGGGCATGTACTGGGGAGACAGGAAGTAAGTTACTTAGTGAAGAATTTTCAGCTTCTGACCTGGTTTTGTTGACACAGTATTGTTTAGCTGATCAGGTTCAGTTTCAGGTCAAGGGTAACTCTAATGTGAATTGTGAGGGAAGCAGTGATGATAATACCACTTCATATCAAAAGGATTGCAAGAGATGGTCAATGCTTGGTAGGTATGGTGTGCATGCCATCCATACTGCCGTAACACTGTAGTCACCTATGCCATACTAGCTGTGGGCAGAAGATTTCCTTCTTCAAAGTCCCTCCATGAATTAGTTGGGTTTTTATGGCTGCTCAACATCTTTGTGGACACTTTTACTGACACCAACCTTTTATTTCCAGAGTAACTTTTAAAATACCCTTTTTAATTTTGTGAGCATAAACAATATCTTGTGGAGATAAATTTTCTCCACATCGAGTATGACGAGCATGGAGGGCATTAAAGTTATAAAATATTAAGAAGAATTTGCTGTTTAACAAAATCTTAAACCCTGATCATTCTCTTTCTGGTTTTGTTGCTAATTCAGCAGTGGTGAAACTGTGTGATCTACTTGGGCAGATTTATCCAAGTTTGTCTGTAAATTCAAGCATTATTATACCATGTGTTGGGAGCCGTGGTTTACTAAAGAAGTTGAATCTCTTGTCAAGACGAAGAAAGGACTTATGTTACGATGAGATGTGAAGTTCAGTTATGGCACTTGAGAGTTACAAGTTAGCAAGGAAAGACCTAAGGAGAGAGCTAAGAAGAGCCAGGAGGGGACATGAGAAATCACTGGCAGATAGGATCAAGGAAAACCATAAAGCTTTCCATAAGTATATCAGGAAGAGAAGAATGACGAGAAAGATCAGGGCCAATCAAGGATAGTTGTGGGAAGTTGTGCATGGAGTCCGAGGAGATGGGGAAGCACGAAATGGATATATTTTTTAGTATTCACACTGGAAAAAGACAGTGTTGTCAAGGAGAATACTGCGATGCAGGCTATTAGACTAGACGGGATTGATTTTAACAAGGAGGTGTTAGCTATTCGGGAAAGTGTGAAAACAGATAAATCCCCTGGGATTAATCCGAGGATTCTCTGGGAAGCCAGGGAGGAGATTGCAGAACCTTGAGCTTTGGTCTTTATGTTGTCATTGTCTACAGGAATAGTGCCAGAAGACTGGAGGATAACAAATGTCGTCCCCCTTTTCAAGAAGGGGAATACAAACAACCCTAGTATTATAGATGAGTAAACCTTATTCGGTTGTGGGTAAAATATTGGAAAAGTTTAAAAGAGATAGGATTTATAATCATCTAGAAAGGAATAAATTGATTAGGGATAGTCAACACAGTTTTGTGAAGGGTAGGTCATGTCTCACAAACCTTATTGAGTTCCTTTGAGACAGTGACCAAACAGATAGATGAGGGTAAAGCAATTGATGTGGTGTATATGGGATTTCAGTCAGGCATTTGATAAATTTCCCATTGTAGGCTATTGCTCAATATACAGAGGCATGAGATTGAGGGTGATTTAGCTGTTTGGATCAGAAATTGGCTAGCTGAAAGAAGACAGAGTATGGTAGCTGATGGAAAATGTTCATCCTGGAGCTCAATAACGAGTAATGTACAGTAAGGATCTGTTTTGGGTGCACTGCTGTTTGTCAGTTTTGTAAATGACCCAGATAAGGGCACAGAAGGATGGGTGAGTAGATTTGTAGATGAAACGAAGGTCAGTGGAGTTGTGTATAGTGCTGAAGGGTGTTGCAGGTTACAGAGGGATATAGATAAGCTGCAGAGCTGGGCTGAGAGGTGGCAAATGAAGTTTAATGCAGAAACGTGTGAGGCGATTCAGTTAAGAAGGAGCAACAGGAATAAGGAGTACTGGGCTAATGGTAAGATCCTTGGTAGTGTAGATAGGCAGAGAGATCTCAGTGTCCATGTATAGATCTCTGAAAGTTGCCACCCAGGATGATAGGGTTGTTAGGAAGGCATATGGTGTGTTAGCTTTTATTGGTAGGGGGATTGAGTTTCAGAACCACAAGGTCATATTGCAGCTGTACAAAACTCTGGTGCGGCCACACTTGGAGTATTGTGTACAGTTCTGGTCACTGCATTATAGAAAGGATGTGGAAGCTTTGGAAAGGGTGCAGAAGAGATTTACAAGGATGTTAGCTGGTATGGAGGGAAGGTCTTATGAAGAAAGGCTGAGGGACTTACGGCAGTTTTCATGAGAGAGAAGAAGGTTGAGAGGTGATTTAATTGAGACATATAAGGTAATCAGAGGGTTAGATATAGTGGACAGAGAGAGCCTTTTTCCCCAGATGGTGATGGCTAGCACAAGGGGACATAGCTTTAAATTGCGGGGGTGATAGATATAGGACAGATGGTGGAGGTAATTTTTTTAGTCAGAGTGGTAGGGGTGTTCAACGCACTGCCTGCAACATTGATGGACTCATCAACTTTAAAGGCAATTAAATGGTCATTGGATAAACATATGGATGATAATGTAATCGTGTAGGATAGATAGACTTCAGATTGGTTCTACAGGCCGGCACAACATTGAGGGCCAAAGAGCCTGTAGTGTGCTGTAATGTTCTATGTTCTATGTTCATGTGACTTTGCCATGTTCTCGAACCAGACGCCTTCGAGACAAGGGAGAAGATGATAAGATGCCATCCATCCGTAGGAGACAACGTGGGCTTCTGCTCAGATTGCAGCAGGAACAGGTATGACCCACTGAATGCCAGGGAAAATGTCGGGCAATCCACTAATACTTCATGAATGAGCATATTTCCCCAAGGTTCCGATGGTTGCAAACCTTTTTTTATTGGTGATATAGTTTTTCCTTGAAATGCCAACAACAAATGCTGCTGAATATAATGTATATGCTCGGCCTAGGGACAGATTTCCATGCCATGGTGTTTCTGAATGCAATTCTCCTACTGGCAATGCTTTGCTATGATTATCCTCAATAGTGGACATTAAGGGGAGAATTAATAATCAAACCTTGAGAAGAATGATTGTACAATGAGGCCACAATACTTTTAATGCTGCTTGTTGTATTTTGAATTTGTTGATTTCCCCCCCCCCCCCCCCCCCCTTATCCCTCCATGTGAAAGAAACTAGCTGCCTGCTGTTATTGCAATGGATGAGCTCTCACACATACAAATGAACAGATTCCAGCTCTCGCTGGTTGTCAAGTACCCTTGATTTGTCTTTAACTTATGACATTAATTGAAAGGATGCATCATTTATTGCCATTTAAATGTTTTACTTTTCACCCTTGCTTTCCCCTTGCCCTTGTACTTTTTTTAAAAACTGCTTACAAGGCATGGTATTGCTGATTAGGAGATCACTTAGTTTGGATTCTTAATTGCGTTGGAAAAGCTGGTGAGCTGCTGCCATGATCCTGGTTAAAACATTGTCCTGTCTCTTTGTTGGATCTGACTTTGTCCTAAAGCCATCTTTATGGTTTTCACTTTGTCCTGTTTTCTTCATGAATTGTACATTTGAAGTTTGAGACAGAGATTGCAAGCCAAGCCAAATTACGTCACTACCATAAGTTGGAACACAGTGAAATTGAGATATTAACTAACGCTCAAAATTGCTCAATTGTTCTGACCTTGACTTTAGCAATAACAGATCTTGGACAACAAGGTTAGAACTTAAACAAAAACATGCAACTTTAACAGAATGCAGATGAATTACAAGGAAACAAAATTAATATGTACAATGTAAGCTCAATCTGCTTTGAACATTTACCCTACTTACATGGAACATTACAGTGCAGTACAGGCCCTTTAGCCCTCGATGTCACGCCAACCTGTGAAACCAAACTAAAGCCCATCTAACCTACTCTATTCCATTATCATCCATATGTTTATCCAATGACCATTTAAATGCCCTTAAAGTTGGTGAGTCCACTACTATTGCAGGCAGTGTGTTCCACAGCCCTACCACACTGAGTAAAGAATCTACATCTGACATCTGTCCTCCATCACCCCTCAATTTACAGCTACGTCCCCTCGTGCTATCCTTCTGCACTCCACCGACTTTAATGTCATCCACAAATTTACTAACGCATCCTTCTATGCCCTCATCTAGGAGATTTATAAAAATGAGAAGCAGCAGTGGTCCCAAAACTGATCCTTGCAGTACACCTCTGGTAACTGAACTCCAGGATGAACATTTCCCATCAACCACCAAGTCTGTCATCTGACAGCTAGCCAATTTCTGATCCAAACCGCTAAATCACCCGCAGTCACATGCCTCTGTCTTTTGTGCAATAGCCCACCTTGGGGAACCTTAGCAAACACTTTACTGAAATTCATATACACCACATCAACCCTTATCCACCTGTTTGGTCACCTTCTCAAAGAACTCAGTAAGGTTTGTGAAGCATGACCTACCCTTCAGAAAACAGTGTTGATTATCCCTAATCAAGTTATTCCTTTCTAGATTATTATAAATCCTATCTCTTGTAACCCTTTCCAAAACTTTGCCCACAACTTGGCTTCCGCAGATTTCTAGAGATTTAACTTATTTTTTTACAGTCTGAGAATTGTTTCTCAGAACTTTCAACAAATCAATCACTGGAAAATAACTAAAGAAAGCAACCAAGAACAGCCAGTCCAGAAGAAGTCCAAACCAAACCTGTCTCCTGCCCAAAACCCAGTCAGAGCCGATTCATTTTGTTTTCGGCCTCTTTTCAACATTCGCTGTTAGCAGTCCTTCCTAGATTGTTCAACTTAACATCCAAATTGTCTCTGAGCACAGCAGCACCCTGGTGCTGAAATATCTGGAGTGTTCTTAGACCAGTAATTAATCTGCATCGTCTTCCCAGGCCAGCAGACATCTATCTTTGAGCTCCCCTTTTTATGTTTTAAAACAAGTTGCTTTTCAAAGTGCAATTCTCAACTTCAGCTCACAGTTCCAAACCAAAACTGAGAAATATATAGTGATGGTCTCAACAAGTTGCTGATTTTTGTTGGCATAGGTTTTGCCAATCACGCAGTGTCAGGCAGTGTCACGCAGAATTGGAATGTTATGTTATTGCTGTTGGACCCACTACAGATTTGCCAGATTCTGTATTCACTCAACCCAGGCACACTTTCCAACTTGCCCAGCAGCAAGAGCTAATACGTAATTCTCGAAAGCGGAAATCTGCCTGTTCATCATCTTTCTCTTCTGCAAAGTACTTGTCTACTGAGGACACTTTTCAGGTTTGAGAACTCAGGTTAACTCACCACAGACCTGGAAGCAACCTCCTGAAATAAAATCAGAAATGCTCACTCAAAGTAAGGCATCAGCTGTTGAAAAAGAACGTGAGTAACCTTTTCATGATAATTTTCCACCTGGAGTACTTGACTGTCTGAGTTCGTGTTGACAATACATTTTGTCGAAAAAACCCACAAAGTTTTCATCAAGAACAAGCATTATAAGTTGTAAACGTTGCACAGTGCCACCTGGAAACTGTGCAACTTAGAACTTAATGGGTTATGGAGTTGTGTGCCCTGACTTCATTTTTGTCTGTACTCTGTCGTCAAAATAAATTTATTGACGATGTAAAGACGGGTTTGGTTGGTCTCTAACATGGTAATACATTGTATACAATTTCATCACAGGCTGAAATCAGGCATCTTCAAGAAGCCAACAAGGCTGCTCACAGGGCGAGGCAGCTGATTCGAAAACAGCAGGAGGAGATTCAACATATGCTCCAAACCACCACCAAAATTCAGGAGAGACTCAAATCCGCTGGGGAGAGCAAGTTGGTTAGTATCCCACCATTTGCAAACTCCTGAACTGTTCAATGCAAGGTTACTATTAAAGTAAGGAATTACTTACTCAGCAGCATGAATGATGGGTGATCACTTTCAATCCAAGCTTGCTATCAGCCAGGTTTCTGGTCTATATTATCATTACAATATAAATAAAACTTTTAATATTTTACAGAAAAGATGTAAGAATGGTTTGTCTGCCACTGAGAAACGTCAACTTAAGCCTCGGTACTTTTATTAAGTTGATAACATGTTCACATGTTCCCTTGTGTCGAGGCCAAATCTCTGCAACCTAAAGCTGTATATGCAGGAATACCTGCTGCTGCCGAGAATACCATCCTTTGTATTCATCGATATCGTGTTTTGTTCTGCATTCTGTAGAAGGACAACACAAGAAATGGAGCTTTCAGCCCAATGTATCTGTGCTTCTGTTCTTTCGCTCCCTGCAATCTGGTTCCGACCTGTTATCAGCATATCCTACAAAGCTGTCAAAACATTTTTGCACTTGATCATGTGCATAGGAATGGGACTAGGTTGTTGAACCACTCATCTGTTTGCACTTACTTCTATTATGATTGATTTACATCTCCCTCCCTTAATCTGTTTCCCTGAATAAACGTTCCCAAGAAACAAAAAAATCAGACTCACTTTTAAAATGTTCAATTAATTCAAAGCTCAATTAATTCAAAACTAATGAAACGCTCTGCCTGCCTGAAAGGAAATGATGTTGCTTAGTTGCAGAAACCTGTCTTTGAATCTCATCTGTGTTTCACTGCTACGAATTCTGGAGCTGTTTCCTTTTAACTTTCCATGCGTCCATCTTGGTATCTCTCAGGTTCCAACTCGACAGGAGCAGCGGGATGCAGAACAACCAGGAGTGGAGAATGTTCCCAAAATGAGCCCCGCTTCCAGTCCCCTACAAACAGATACGGAGACGTGGAGTCCCTCCTCTGTTTCAACTTCAGGCAGTGAGACCAGCAGCATCATGCAAAAACTGAAGAAGATGCGCAGTCAGATGGATGAAAAGTAATATCTCTTATGGCTCCTTATAAGGCATATTGCTGTGAAAGGCTGGCAAGCCTAAGCATCTCATTTGTCAGCTGGTGATGTTATAGAGAGGGTGAGAAAGAGAGAGACAGAGTGGCTCTGAGCAGAGAAAAATATATGAAGTCCATTTAACTGTGTTTTTCAAAGACAGTGTGTTTGCTGCATATGGTGTTTCTAATTATCCCCCCTGAGGTATTGTCATGTTTGACCCTGTGACTGGGGCAGCAAAACATAAATATGGCCTCACTGCTACTGCTCTCCAAGTAGTGGAGCTGTTTTCTTACCCTCATCTTCTTTACTTACACCCATTGCCCTGGTGTAACAGTCTCAGAATGGGATTGCAATGTGAAAACTTTCACTGGTGCAAAGCTTGCTTTGCCTTTCAGTGGAGTGTGTTGGGAAACTGGAGGTACATGCAAATGTTGCAGGAATTGTTTTTCCTGGTGGAATTATCAGCTTGACATCATTGTGTAAGCTTTTTTATCCTATGAAGGCAATTGAGTACACTACAGAGGATGCAAACAGGTCTTACTAGGGCAGTACCATGGCTCAATGGCGAGCCTGCTGCCTTACAGTGCCAGGAACCCGGGTTCGATTCTGACTTCAGGTGACTGTGTGGAGTTGGCACATCCTCCCCGTGTCTGCATGGGTTTCCTCCCGCGGTCCACAAATATACATGTTAGGTGGATTGGCCATGCTAAATTGCCCATAGTGCCCAGCGATATGCAGGCTAGGTGAATTAGCCATGGGAAATGCAGAGAAACACTGATAGCGTAGGGGAGTGAGCCTGGGTGGGATGCTGTTCGAAGGGTCATTATGGACTCAATGGGCTAAATGGCCTGTTTCCACACTGAGGGATTCTATGATTTGTTCTAATCAGTTCACATCAGTGTTAATGCTCCACTTGAGACTCCTGTCACCTTTGCTCATCTATTACCCTGACCCTCTATTCCTTTCTCCCTCTAATCTTGTCTATCTTCCCCTTAAACACTGTATGATATTTGATTCAACCACTCCCTGTGCAGTCTTCATTTTTGTAATCCAATTCTGCAGAACTTCCATATCTCCCTGATGGATTTCTTGGTGACTACTTTGTGGCCTCAAGGTATGTTCTTCCCTGTGAAAGGAAACATTCTGTCTGTATCCAGTCTGCTGAACCCTCTCAACATTTGAAAGACCTCTATTATGTCCCTGTTTGGCCTTCTTTCAGAGAAAAGAGATGTAGCTTGTTAACCCTTTCCTGACATGTGAACCCACACATTTCTGTGACCAACCTTGTCAATCTTGTCTGTGTACCCACTTCAGTTTCCCCTTTTTCTATTTATAGTATGATGATCAGCCTGCACACAGTATCCAAGTGTTGTTTAAGCAAGGTTTGATTCAGGTTTAGCATATTTAATAAATAATTAGATAGGGATGATGTGCTAGATGACTGATGTTTTTTTCTGATCTAATTAATTTAAATAAATGTGAGGTACTGCATTTTGGTAAGGCAAATCAGGGTAGGACTTAATGGGAAGGCCCTGGGCAGTGTTGCTGATCAAGGAGACCTTGGGGTGCAGGTTCCTAGTTCCTTGAAGACGGAGTTTCAGTCAGACAAGGTTGTGAAGAAACCGTTTGGTGTGCTTGCCTTTATTGGTCAGTGCATTGAGTATAAGAGTTGGCATGTCCTGTTATGATTGTACAGGAGGCCACTTTTGGAATAATGCATTCAGTGCTGTTGTGATGTGAAACTTGAAAGGATTCAGAAAAGATTTACAAGGATGTTGCTCGGGTTGAAGGTTTCAGCTATAGGGAGAGGCTGAAGGGTAACCTTAAAAGTTTATAAAATCATGAGGGGCATGGATAGGGTGAATATCCGTGATCTTTTTCCAAGGATAGTGGAGTCAAAAACTAGAGAGCATAGGTAAGAAAGGAAAAATTTTAAAGTTACCTAAGGGGCAACTTTTTCACACATGTATGGAATGAGCTGCCAGAATTGGTGGTGCAGGCAGCAATAATTACAACATTAAACACGTGTTTGTAAGCTGTGGATGGACTGTTAGGAAGGCAGTGCTTGAGATTCTCCAACTATCTAAGTCAGAAAGAGAAATGGAGCTGGGGTTGGATTTGATGAGCTCTGTTGCCATTTGAAGTTAATGAATCCGAGTAGAAGGGGTTGTGTTGAGGTAGAGTTGTAGGGAGGTTGGCTACAAATGTTTTGATGGAATATTTGGAAATTCTCCTTAATAATGTGAGGTTTTCTTGAGTATCTAAAGATAAAGCAATTTTGGGGTGATACTCAGCTGTTTTGTTTTTCTTGTTTTGCTCCTTTTGTTGTAAACATTGCTCTCCTGTCACCACTACTTCTCTGTCTTTACGTCTCATCACTGGGCTTCTCTCAGTGTCTGTTTTCCCAACGTACATCCCAAATTCCAGATGGACATCAGCAACCAGCTGGTCAGGTACTGTGCAACTTCTGCTTCTCACTGATCGAGCATGCTCTGTTTCATCACATGCATGTGGATGATGTGGGGGATGGTGGAGGGTCAAGGGAAAGGAATTGTGTAGAGAAATGTGCATCCCTTTGGCTTAGTTGTGGCTTCACATAGATGCAGCAAGCTGCTAGTTGGCAATATACTGCAGACTTTATAATTAATCTGGAACGTGCTTTTAAAGGGGTGTTACTGTGAAAGTAAGAAGTTGAAGTTACACAAACAATCTTGAGCTGCTCATGCTAACAGGATACAATAAAGATTGACCTGTTTAACGTTGAGTTGGACTTTCGCAAATAGTCTGGCAGAGTTAGCAGCCCACTAATATTGATAAATGTAGCTTTAAGAAATCTGAAATTTGAAATGTAAGCTTGAACTTTCAGATGGCAGTGCCTCTTAAAGAGTGCAAATGTGTCTTTGGTGAACATATGAGGTTGTCTTATGGATGTGAAAACTTGATTGGCATGTAACCATCACAGTCGACATGAGTATCTCCAACTACATGCAGCTACTTTTGTTAAAATGCCTGTCAGTTTAATAGTGATATCAGATCTCAAATCTTTGTTTATAATTGAAAGTACCAATAAGAAATAATATTCAGTGCTCAGGGCTGCATTTAGTAGCAACTGGACAAACTCAGGAGCATTTTGGATGAGTTTAGCAGTGGCAGGAATTCTGTATTGATTTCGAATTTGAATTTAATCTTGCTTCAGAGCTATGTGATTTCCCCTTTTTCGTTTTCTTTTAAACTGCATTCAAAATTAAGTTTGTTACTTTAATACTTTTCTGCAGCTCCTTTGTGGACTCCCACAGAAAAGACGATCACATCTCCCTCTTTTTGCTTTGGATCAGTGTTTTTGCAAGTTGACTGTTGGTATTTCTACCGTACAGGATCTGTTATGGGATTAATATACCATCTTCTTCCTGTTCAGTTTTCAAGAGAAAAGGGCTTGGCATTGATGGCAGGGTAACTTACCTGGGATCTTAACTGGATCAGCCACATAAATACTCTGGCTGCAAGAGCAGCTCAACAGCTGGGTGTTCTGCGATGATTAACTGACCAAAGCCTGAGAGGCACTTTTTGGGAGAGTGATGGAATACTCTCCATGTGCTTGCATGAGTACTGCTCCAACAGCAAGGAAAATGCTTGACATTGTCCTGAACAAAGCAGCCCACTTGGTTGACACTCCACCCATTGATTTCCTCCTCAATGGCACACATTTTCAGCAGTGTGTACCAGATATGAGGTGCACTACAGCAACTAACCAAGGCTGTTTTTACAGCACCGTCCAAACCCATGATCTGTGCCATCTAAAGACAATGGTAGCTACTGCTCCCTTACTAATGCTACCACCTCCCAAATCCCTTCCAAGCTGCATAACATTTTGAATTGGAATTATATCACTAAACCTGGAACACATCCTGACAGCACTGTGGGTGTACCTTCAAGAGGGCAGCATACACCACTGAAGGGCAATTGGGAATGAGCAACAAATGCTGGTTTCATTGGCACCACTCTTATTCCTTGAAACTATCTTCAATGAAAGCAAGTAACACAAATATACCCCTTGGTACAATGCAGCTGTGTACACAATCTGCAGAGACTACGCTATAAACTTTTCCTGTTCTAAATAGTATTTTCGTTAGAACGCTGCATCTAACTGAATATTTATTCATTAAATAATCATGAGAGAGTAAAAGGTTTTGTCATTTTGCAGCAATGGAATAGTATTTCGCGATAATCCAGTTTAATTGAAGATCTCTTTGTCTTATACAATGTGTTGTGAATGTTTAGATTACATGTCGGCTGTACTACATTTCTGAATGAAATTCACCCAGAATTAGTGAAATCGTTGAAAGATATTGTAGAATTTGAACTATGAATTATGTTTGTTGTGTGAATGTTGTAATATTGGAAAGCTAATAGAAACTAGCACTTTCTCCCAGGGTGAATTAAATACCACTGGAACTTTGTAATAATTATGCTTGTGTAAACCTTTAAAGAGGCTGTAAAAAAGAATAAGCTTTTTCTTTTGTGATCCAGATAAGCAATTAACATGTTTTAGAAGTATTTGTATATTTTTGCTGTTAATAACATGAAAAGCAAGATAATAATAAGCCCCTTGAGCCTACTCTGTCATTCAGTATGATCATGACTGATCATCCAACTCCATACCCTAGTCCCACTTTCTCCCCATACCATTTGATCTCTTTAGCCCTAAGAACTATATCTAACCCTTGAAAATATTCAATGTTTTGTCCCGAAATACATTTTGTGGCAGAGAATTTTGTTGATTCAACACTGTCTGTATGAAGAAATTTCTCCTTATCTCAGTTCTGAATAGCCTAACCTCTATCCTTTAGACTATGACCACTGGTTCTGGCCTACCCCACCATGAAGGCCAACATACCATTTGCCTTCACCACCTGCTGCACCTGCATGCTTACTCTCAGTAACTGGTGTACAAAGACACCCTTTGTTGTAATTCTCCCTTTTCTAATCTATTCAGATAATCTCGCTGTCTGTTTTTGCAACCAAAAATCTCGCATTTATCAAAATTATCTTTCATCTGCCATTCATTTTCTCAATCACTCAACTTATGTAAATCACACTTGAAGCATCTCTGCATCCTCCTCACAGTTTCCCCTTCCACCCAGCTTTGTGTCGCCCACAAACTTAGAAATAGTAATAGTTCCCTCATCTAAATCATTCGTATATATTGTGAATAACTGGGTTTGAACCACTGATCCCTGAAGTACCTCACTGGTCACTGGCTGCCACTCAGAAAATGGCCTGTTTATTCCAGCTCTTTGTTTCCTGTCTGCCAACTGGCTCTCTGTCCATGCAAATACACTCCCCCCCCCCCCCCCCCCGATCTCTCACATTATATGCTAATTTCTCATGTGGGACCTGATCAAAAGCATTCTGAAGTCAAAGTAACACCCACTGGTTGCCCCTTATCAATTCTACTCATTAGATCCTCAGAATTTCAGTAGATTTGCTAAATATGATTCCCCTCTTTTAAATCCATGCCGACTCTGTCCAATCCTGTCACTGTTCAGTAAGAAACTTGACTGTACGCCAATATAGCTTATAAATGTATCTGCTCCCAGAATTTGGAAAGCAGGCACACTGCCCTCCAAAGACAAATCTGCTGTCGCAGGCTTCACTCTTATTGCATACATTTATTGTCCACTTCTTTCATGTGATCATTAATTTTACAAACAATTTCCAAAATTCTTTAAATCCTGAAGGAATGGGATGCTCGCCCTTTGTAGAAGTGAAGGGAAAGTGTGAGGCTTGCTTGACCTTTGTCTCTATGGATCAGACCTAACCCAGACCTTGAACAAGATGTGGGATGTGTCCCACAAACATTTTTTAAAAAGCAAAGATTTTTCTCTGCGATTTAAGTGTTCAATTAGGTATGATCAAAAAATCTCGCAAAAATTGAGAGTTTGTTTTCAGCTCCTTCAAAGAGACACGCTCTAGGCCGACAATTTTGTGATGTGATCATTCTTTGATAAAGGTGGCTGTGTCCAACACTAGAGGATGTTGTGCTGAAGTGCCCAATTGGGTGGGTGAGCTTTATTACTGGTGTAACTTGGCTCATTTTGAGATGGAATGCTACTGTGAGTTAAATCTTGCTTTTAAACTGAGGTGTCCTTGTGTAACTCAAGTGTGGAAACTGTGCTCACGTTTACGCTTTTGACTCACTTTTGCGGATTAGTATTTTTTCGTTCTGTTTTATAAATAAAGTTTTATAGAAAATGCAGTGCTGGCGAAACTCAGGTCCAGCAGCATCACTGAAGAGAAAAAGACGTTATATGTTTCAAGTCCAGTGACCTGTTGTTCGTTCAGACAGAGTTGGTGAACTTAAAACATAACCTTTCTTTCTCTGCACAGATGCTGTCAGACCTGCTGAGTTTCTCCAGCACTTTGTTTCTTTGGTTCAGATGTTCAGCATCTGCAGTTCTTTGCTTTGTTACAGATGCTAATAATTTGACTTGGGGAGCGAGAGGCAGCAACTGTGATAAACTAGGATAAAAATCCCCCACTATGGCAAAAAGACACATAATTCTTTACACTTTGCAAAACACTGTACTGTAAATAGGAAATGCAATTGAGCTAAATGCAAGAAGGCATAGCATCTGACTTGTCTCAAACCTCTTTCTAAACTTTGAGGACCAGGCTATCAGAATTTTGTTTGTTCGCTTCCTTTTAGATCACAGTTCACTTCTGTCCCAGTACCAGTCCCTGGGCCGGGCCAGGTTACCAATTGCAGTGGGTGGGGAAATCTGTGTCAGACTGAAGTTTTTTTTAAAAGCAGCATTGCACATTGAAGTTGATGGTTTTGACTAATATTGCATCAGCAAACTTGGAGGAAATCCTTTTGAATGTGTTGATTAACTGCTCTGAGCCTATTTACATGCAGTAGTGCTGCAATGTTCTATGATGTGTGCAGTGTACAAGGAGACCTTGCCCTGAATTTTGTTTGTGTTGTGAAACTATAACCCAAACAGTGTTGAATTTAAAAAGTAAGAATTATACATTTTGAGCTGCAGGTTAATGTCCGATTTTAGAAATGAATATCGGCAGCTAGCTGACACTTCCTTTCTCTCTCCCCCCCGTCCTGCTTGCATGTCCATCAGGTTCCTCACTGAACGGGAGCAGAAGCTGATGCATCGGCGACGGCATGCAGAGGAGCTGCTGGAGTGGAAGCGGCGGCTCGATGCTGAGGAAGCTGCCATCCAGCAAATGGAAAAACAGGCTCTGGCTGCTTGGGACAAGGAGCTCATGGGAAAGAGAGAGGCAAGGAAGAAGATTCCCAAATCGAAAGGTAATGTTAGCCTCTGTTTCTTGTTTGTTTGTTTTCTCTTCGAGACAGTAATGCATTTACTGTAGTTCTGACTACTTTCAAGTGCACTTTGGTATCGCTGATTGTCATGGCATGTGTGAGGTGATGTATTGATGTATAAATGTCATCAGTCTGGATTAATGCAGAAGAAGCAAGGTGTAAACCTGACCTTTTATTTTGCCTGTCTCATTCATTCAAGGAAATCACGTTTTCCAACCATCTGCCGTGATCCATTTAATCAGCATAGCTCAGATGTTGGAATTATCATCTTTCTCAATGGTACCTTGACACAACAGCCCAGTGTATTTTCCCACTCACCCTCTCGAGGGAGGCTGAAGTTTCAGATTTTAATTCCTTTCACTGCTGGTGGTTGCATATCACTTGCAGAGTTGAGAAGCAGCAAAAGTTGTAATCAGTGAGAGAGCTTGGACGTTGTTTACACAAGACTATGTGGCCACTTTGTTAACACGGAAGAATCTAGTTTTCTTTGCAAGTTCCACCATCTTGCATAGTGGGATGGTGACATGAATTCTGTCACAGGAGGTTTTCCCTCTCGTTTGGCTTATTACTGTATTGTCACTGTAATTGAGGCTGACAGCCCAGAGTTAAGTCAGCATCGGTGTGGTAGATTGTCTGTTAACATCTCGTTCTGTCAGTTTCCTTTGGAATCTCTGAAGTTGAACAGTAAGAGCTGAATGCCTGTGCAAGTTTGATTTCATTGGTCTGTAACTTCAGTCATGTTGCACCTGTCTAAATTGGAGAAAGAATGTCACCAGCTTTTCAGAAAAAATCGCACACCACTGAAGTATTCAACAAAGGAAAGTCAACTCCAACAGGTTTGCCTGTTTCTGACTCTTTGCCCTTTGCCACTCCAGCCTCTCATTTGCTATCCTCAGCTGGTCCACACCCTTTATATCTCAGCAGCATATTCCAGCATTGAGTAAACCCAGCATTTACTAATCACAAACCTGTCTCTGGAAAGTTACATGCCTCCTGCCTCATCATCCACAACTCTCACCCAGAGACTTGACCATTCCATCCTCTTCTGGTCAGATTTCTGTCCTTATACTCCATGAATGTGAGCACTTCCAAACGTCCGGAAAGAGCGCTTATTCTGAAAATTATCAGACTGTCCTTAATTGACCTTTGCCTCCCAATTTTTCAACATCTCCAATCTAATTTGCACATTTAAGAAAACCCTTCATGATGAATCCCTGTCTCTCTTTGTGACTTTTAGTCTAACATCATCCTTCAACCTCTTGTGGTCTTCATTTCCCTTCCAGAGTTAACCTAAATCATGGCCATGTATAGTAGCCCAATGGCCGAATTCATTTCCAAATCCCATTCCTCTCCTGACCTTCAAATGCACATCTTTTGCAAGCTTTTAGTCTCTAGCTTCTCATTTTGGCTTTTTCCTCAATATGGTTCTAACCATGCTCACCGTTACTGACTGCCCACATAGTTCTGCTGTGTGATCGGCCGGTATGTACGGTGGGACTGCAGGTCTGAGGAATTGATGTGTTTGGTGACACTGTGGTCCCCAAGTGGTCAGCGTGTCCATTGCGTGAGGCTTTGTCAGTGGTACAGCAGGTTTGATTAAAGTTGTTGAACAGGTTGTGAGAAGTGTCGCCAAGAGTTATGCAGGTTTGCATATATCTCTTATCCGCTAATGTTAGTGTCCAAGTTGAATTTGATTGTAACGAGACCTGTTAACATCCATTGGGTGGATCTTCAACAGAAACTACGTCAGACCAGAAAAATCCAAGGGGAAATTAACTTTGCTTTTGCTAAAGATGCAGTTGAGATTTAGACAATGGTTCATGGAGTGGCTGAGGAGCTGTGCAAATGGCAGGGAACTTGGCCATGATCTAGGGGATTTGCAAATACCCCCAGACTTTGGGAATTATAAATGGAAGGATGACGAGAGTGTCAGCAGAAGAGCTTATTGTGAGGTGAGACCCAGATTTTGCATTTGAAAACAAAATTATTTTTTCTTAGTTTAGCAAGAAAGGTATGGGTGAAGAGTGCTCCACAGCAGCTCTGATTGATGATATGTATAACAGAGCATGTTAAAAACATTATCTCGATCCTGATGACTGTATTGAGTTCAATTTACCATTTTGCCCCTTCCCTAAAAATCCAAAGTCCCTTTCTCCTCCACTGTTTGTACTCTCCCATTATTAATTTATCATCCTCATCATCATCATACTGTTATCCATTAAACCCCATCTGTCATAACTTTGCCCAGTCTGAGAATGTGCAGATTCTGTTTCTATTTACATAATATATGGTGTCCCTTCCAGCCACTCAGTACTTTTTTTCAAATTCTTCTCTATCGTTTCTGTCTTTCTATTGCTGTTTCCATTGGTTGATAATACAAGATTTGATTATTATTCACCTTCTTAAAACTCTCTAGAATCTTGATCTGGAATCTAGAATTTAGAATCATGGGTCATTCCATAACTTTCAGATAAAGAAAGCCTTAAAGGTTGAACTTCTCAATCTGTGATCATGTTTGTACCTCTTTTCCTGATAACATCTTGAGAATTTGCACGATGTTGAGATTCCCAAAATTGACCAAAGTATTCTAAGATCTTATGCAACTTAACGTGGCTTAAATTGTTTTTGTTTATGTGGCCTTTGTTCTTATCTGATTAGGCAAGAGTTTTTAAAAAAAGATTTTTAGTGCTGCTTTGAAGAGGAGTGGAGTTCTCCCTCATGGTCCTGGTCAATCTACGACATGAGTCTGTATGACTAAACGTTTACTGAACCATTTCTCTAATTTGTGGTAACTTGCTGTGTGAAAGTTTGTTGCAGCTTTTGACGATATTATAATTAGTGGCTATACTTCAAAGGTTAGGAACAACATGGTACAAGTGTGAAAAGTTATATATGTTTGCAAGTTGTTTTTGACAATTTGAGGTTAAGGTGGGTGACTTGAGCATTGGCTACAAAGTATTGTCCAGCACGCAGACCAAGTTCTTTACTATTACAACAATGCAACTTCTATTTTACTGTGGCACTGACATTGAAGTGTACACTGGATTACTCCTCCCAGTAACTCAGACTTGAAACACTGCAATGTGAACTTTTTACCACGGTCTAAAGTCAACATCAAGCTGTTCATTGTCTAGCCTGACTTCCCTTTGAGCACAGTTTGTGAAGTGTTGCACTTTGCCAGGGACTGAGAATGGGCATGTGTAAATCAGCTTTTCATTCACAGAGCAAATTTGGGACTGTTCATTTCCTTTGTTTTGTCTTTATAACTCGACTCTAATGTATCTTCAGTCTGAGCTGTTTCGCACAGCAACATTTCTGGGCATGTTACTTGCCTTTGACAGTGTTAGCCGAGAAACCTATCAAAATCTTCCTGCTTGGAGCCATGTGAGGCAGTGGTCAGTGGCGAGGTCATATAGCTTTGAAGCACTCATCTGTTAAATTGAGAATGATTTGACCTTCTTGAAAGGCTGGGTGCGCTATATGAATCCATGTCAGCCCCAATATTTATTGTGAGACTTCCCACAGCGCTGATCTTCAGTTAGCTGCCTACATTCAATTAAAGGCAGAACTTTTTTGGAATTTGACAAAGCAGAGGTTTCTTCAAAGATGCTGTAGGCAAAGTGCTGAACTATGAAATGCAGTAAATCAATCAGTCAATAATTAATCATTTCTCAGCCAAGGTCTTAGGCAAGGGAAAATGTCAAACCTTCTCTCAATTTGGGAGCATCGCATGTTACCTTAAAGTAGTATTGTCTGTGCTTTTGGATCTCACTACTGTTATTCATTGCAATTATAATTAAGTTTTAAAGCATTTCGCAGATTTTTCTTTGATTGAACATGCTTTGAGTTCCATCCAATTTTACATAATTCAGAATGGGGGAAGAATTAGAAGGTCGAAGCATCAAAGTCTTCATTGAGTAGTTTTAGGGAAGGCTAATGGATTGGGGGTGGTTTGGTCTGTATTTAGGGTGTGTGCAACAGCTGCCATTTCTCCTGTGCTTCTACCCACAGATCTTCATTTCTAATGAAGTTTTAAAGTTATTTGGGTTGAACGAAGAGCAACATCAGAAGACGGCTTGGCAGAAGTTGAAGAAATTTGGCAACAAACAACGTGATCGGGTGGACCATATTTTGGTAAGTGCTTCAGTTTAGGAACTGTTCAGTTTTATATTGTACCACTGCATCACAATTATGAACACCTCATCGTACATCTAAATTTTCTATTATTTCAAATGACAAAGGCTTTATCTGTCTTTGGCTTACCTGTCTGGCTATCCTGCATTTGTCCAGAAAATGCTTCAACTTTCTGACTGAATTGAAAACTTGGCCCTCGCTGGAGTAATTTGCTGAAACTCAATACCTGCTATTCATTAGTTGCCACAAAAGTTTCAAAGAAATTCAGAAGTACATTGAATTCCTTACTTACCTAATAAAAGCAAATTACTGCAGATGCAGGAATTGGAAACCAAAAGAGAAAATGCTGGAAAATCTCAGAGGGTTTGGCAGCATCTGTAACGAGAGAAAAGAGTCAGTTAGACTCGAAATGTCAGCTCTTTTTTCTCCTTACAGATGCTGTCAGACCTGCTGAGATTTTCTAGCATTTTCTCTTTTGGTTCCTCACTTACCTGTCTTTTAGACCCAGTTTTACAGTAAGTACAGGTCAGGGTTCTTTGCTTAACAAGAGTTACATTTTGTTACAAAAAAATGCAAATAATTACCAACCACTGGCATATAACTACTAACTAAAACTAACAACCCCTCCCACATGCATTCCTCATTACACATACACAGACAGAAAGACAGGGACAAAGTGCACTGGGTGTTTTGCATAAAGGGAAAGACTGGGAACGTACTTCCAATGTTACCTATTGATGGCTTTTCCTGAGATAATCCTTGTGCTGATCAGAATGCTGTTCCTTGATCTTCCTTCTCCAGATGCTTCCATTGGTTTTCAGAAGGCACAGTGTGACTAGTTCACACGTGTACAAGTCTGTAACTTATTAATTAATAGTCACAGCTTACAGCAAGTGCTGAAGGGAAAAGAAGCTGGTTTTCTTCAGGCTTTTTACTGCAGAGACAGATCCTTAACTTGTGGAGATCTGGTGATTTCTCAATTCATTTGTATCCAGCCCCAGCTGATCAGTTACCTGGGAGCCAATCTCCGTTTTTGTCCAAAGGATATTTGTCTGTGGCCTAGTGACTAGTTAGCTACTTACTATTGACTGAAGCTCCCGTTGAACACAGCCCTTGGCTGCAGCTTGTCTGAAAGCCATCTAATACTGCTTGAACTGTGTGAGTAGCAATTAATGCATGTTAAGGAACTTGCTACTGTGAAGTGCCAGCAATCCCTGAACAATCCTTGGGTTTTAAAATTGCTTTATTCCCATTTGAGTCCAAAATCAAAAGTATAGAAAAATTAGAAGACAGTTTTTGCAGACCTTTCCAGTCCTTCCCATGTGTTGGTATGTCACAGCACAACATGTGTCAGCAGATTGATGAGTTTAACAGGTCTGTAAGAACACCGTTATCTTCAGGCCACACCACCACCTTGACTTGGTCAGATATCACCTTTCCTTTTATGTTAACATGTTTAATCTCCTGGAATCCCTGAGTTTGCAGTGCTGTGGGAGGACCTTCAACACGTAGGCTGCAGCACTTCAAGAAAAATATCTTTCCGTGGAGAAATGGGGAGGGGCAGCATGCATCCCAACACTGAAGTTTTAAAAAATTGGGTGCTTGATATGCCAAAAAAATCAAATCATTGCTTTTTTTCCCTCTTTGGATCAAACACTTCCAGCTGACAGTGTGTGTCCATTAGGCAAGGGTTGAAAGTCTCTGCTCTGCATCAGCTCAAGTAGAGATACCGTCAGGCCACAGCTACACCAGGGCAGAGGGCCAGCCTAAAGCTACAACATGTAATTCAGTTACACTCACCAGCTCTTTCCTTGTGGTGGGTATTCCTTTCTGGTTGTGCGTGCTGAGTAAAACATCTCCACTCGTTTATTGTGTTACTGGCAACATTGGTGATTAATCTCACTGGTTTGAGGAGTTGTGACGTTGGAATCAACTTCAAAACCAGGTAGGATTAGGATTAAGCCAGCAGCACCCTTCAGTCTGTTCTTGTACTCCTAATCATAGCTGATTTGTATCTTAGTTCTGTATATTGATTTCCTAATTGCTCCTAACTGTTACTTGACCTTACAGATATCTCTCAACACTCATATTGAAATGCTGTAACAGTCACAATAGTTTTTAAGGCCAGAGGGAACCCGATTATTTTAGTATTGTTTGTGTGACAAAAGGCTTCTTCACATCACCCCTTAACCAACCTAAGTCTTATTTTCCTGCATGCCCTATTTCTGGTATGCCTCGCTAAAGGAATTAGTTTCTCACTTCCTTCGCTGTCAAATCGTTTCATCATCTCAGTCACTTCTATCGATCCATCCCCTAGTCATCAATACTCAAGAGAACGCAGGCCTCGTTTATCCAATAAAAGTAAAAAATGCTGGAAATATTCAGGTCAGACCTAATTTATGTAGCCAGTCCTTAACCTTCCCAGCCTTGGTATTGTTTTGTACAAGAATAACTAGTGACTCTCCATTGATCTCACAGTGAGCCCTCCAGAACTCCTGTCCAAGCTCCACTGCTGTGTGGGAATGGCCACTTGTGTGATCCTGGACACAAGGAAAGTGGGAGGCCTGAAGTCTGAGTGATTTCAGGGCAAACACTGCTTGGTACGAAAGGAAAGAGCTGTAACAAATAAATCTTGATATAAAAACAATAACACCCCCTCTGTTTTTCTGGCAGGTTCAAGAGCTTTATGAGGAGGAAGCCCAATGGGTGAATTATGATCAGGATGAGCTTTGTGTGAAGATGCAGTTGGCAGATGATATTTTTGAAGCTCTGATAAAAGACACAATAAATGTACTGAATCAGATTCACGGGCAACAGTTAAAACTCATGTTACCCTAACACGAACCATGCCTTCGGCCAACTTGTGGACTCCAGAAGGAAACCAAACCTCATGCCCCGAGCAGAAGAGAATCCACCTCGGCCTCTGAACTCCTCTCTCTGATTGAGTTTTGACATCTGGCATAGAATTTCCTCAATAAGTAGCTGGTTTGGGATATCGATCCTTACTGGCGTCAGCCGACTGGCAGGATGTGGATACCAGAAGTGCCAATCTTTCTCCCTACCTATTCATATACAACCCAAACCCATTTATTTATCCAAACTGTCGCATAGACTTGAATTCAAAGAAGTTTGCACATTCAATTTTGTTTTTGTATTTACACCTACATTTACCTTTTTAAAAAGTATATCTAGTGGTGCAATAATATGTGTTTGGTGTATGTTAGCTCTGAGAGTTGAAACAATGGCTGATATCAGACACTGAATACTCCCTCTGAGTGAGGAGGACTATATCTGCATGACTGAAGTGGAAGGCAGAGGTATTGAGGATTTTAAATACTTGCACTTAATTCATTATGATAAGTCTTGATTTTATTTTTTGGTTTTAAATGGGCAGCACGGTGGCTCAGTGGTTAGCACTGCTGCCTCACAGCGCCAGAGACCCGGGTTCAATTCCTGCCTCAGGTGACTGACTGTGTGGAGTTTGCACGTTCTCCCTGTGTCTGCGTGGGTTTCCTCCGGGTGCTCCGGTTTCCTCCCACAGTCCAAAGATGTGCAGGTCAGGTGAATTGGCCATGCTAAATTGCCCGTAGTGTTAGGTAAGGTGTAAATGTAGGAGTATGGGTGGGTTGCGCTTCGGCGGGGCGGTGTGGACTTGTTGGGCCGGAAGGTCCTGTTTCCACACTGTAATGTAATCTAATCTAAATTATTTCAGAAAGGACAATTGATTTTTATTCATGTAAATGGACTGTATTTGTGATATTCGTTTTCAGGAAAAAGTTGCAAACTTTGAGCAGCTTTTGAGATCACTTGCACTGATTCAGAACTTCTTCAGAACTTTCTCTCTCTCTCTTTCTCTCTCCTTCAGAACTCACTCTCTCTTGCTCTCTCTCACTCTCACTCTCTCTCTCTCTCTCCATACTACAGGAATCTCTCTTTCTCCCTCCTTTCTCACCACTCCTGATCATTTCTGTTGCATGCTGCTTCTATCTGTTAATTTTCCCTAATGTTCCTCTTTTTTTAGTAAATATTTATTGAAAAATATTATATTATAATACAGTAATGTCAATAAACCGCCGGCTGTTGTTCAAGATACAGTTGTCTCATATTTGCTTAACTAAAACCAAATCAGCACAAACTCAAATTAAATAAACTAACATTAAATTTAATGTGGTGGGCGGCACGGTGGCACAGTGGTTAGCACTGCTGCCTCACAGCGCCAGAGACCCGGGTTCAATTCCCGCCTCAGGCGACTGACTGTGTGGAGTTTGCACGTTCTCCCCGTGTCTGCGTGGGTTTCCTCCGGGTGCTCCGGTTTCCTCCCACAGTCCAAAGATGTGCACGTCAGGTGAATTGGCCATGCTAAAATTGCCCCTAGTGTTATGTAAAGGGGTAAATGTACGGGAATGGGTGGGTTACGCTTCGGTGGGTTGGTGTGGACTTGTTGGGCCGAAGGGCCTGTTTCCACACTGTATGTAATCTAATCTTAATTACAATCCACTAAAATTAAATTGCTGTACATTGTACTACATTACATGACTCCATTTGCCGCACCCTCCAACAAGGCTCCTGTCCACAAGAGCAACAGTGATTATATACCCGTATTTACGAGACCACTCCCCCACCCACCAACTCCCCGGGGTCCCCGGACCACCACATACAGACCTCGTGCCTATATAAAGGCCCTAATCAGTACTGCCGACAGATCCATGTTGATGTAAATTAGAAAGGGCCGCCATGTCTTATAAAATTGCTCCATTCCGTGGTGCCCCATACTGTCAGGTAATCTTGTGGGACGTGCTCCATCACAAGTCAGTGCCACCCTGCAAGACCTGGAGGCTTTGCTGATATTCATTTCATTAGGATGTCCTTCCTCTCACAATGTGTACGAATGTTGAATAACCTCCTCCCATGCTCACCCAAAGAGGGAAGTTTCGGTCGTCCCAAAAGGAGGGACACCAGATCCTCTCAAACTTCCATTCCCAGGATTGTCTCCAGCTCATTCACTATGGCCCCCCAGGATCCGCGGATCTTGTAACAGGACCAAAAGCAATGTGTAAGGATGTCAATACTGTTTTTACATTTGGGTCATTTCAGGGAAGACACTTTCTTCAACTTTGCTAATCTCTCTGGCTCCATTTGGGCCCTGGGGAGGATCTTCAATTGCGTCACTTGTGCCTTATTGCAGATTGAAATTTTCTTTACATCTCCTCATACGTCCTCCCACATTTCTGATGAGATTTCTTCCCTTACTCCTGATTCTAAATCTCCTTGACTCTCTCCATGTCCCCCAAGGCATTCCCTCTCTGCAGATGATATATGGTACTAAATGAAAGACCGCCCCCACATCGGAGCACTCTTCATTCTATATCCGACTTGTCAGGCTGGGTCAAGAACATAGTCTTCTATATGTAATCCCGAACCTGGAAATATCGAAAAGGTCCCTCTAGGGGATTCCGTATTTCTGACCTAATTGGCTAAAAGACATCAAGACCTCTCCCTCAAATAAATCTCCCAGACAGAGGATTCCTTTATGCTCCCATGCTCTGAAGCTGGAGTCCTTTTATCCTAGTCTAAATCCTAGGGCTCCCACTAACGGGGTGAATAGCAAATTGCCCCCACCCTGCAGCATTATCCTTCATGCTTTACCGTATTTATGCTAATCAGACTTTCACAATGCGCAACCACCGATCTCATCTTATCCATGAACAGTAAGCTTCTGAAGGGACATCTCGCCTGCGAGGCATCTACATCAAGCCACATCAACTTTGAGTCATTACGCACCCATTCACCTACATATGGCAGCAGGACGCCGATATCTCTTCAGATCTGGGAGGTCCACCCGCCCCCACCCCCATATCCTGCGGAAGTTGCAACTTGGTAAATTTAATTAGGTTGCGCCCACAGCGCCAAATAAATGATCCAAGCCATCCCGCAAACCTCCGAAGCACCTGGTTGGGTAATAACAAAGGAGCATCCTCACAGGATATAACAACCAAGGAACTTCATTTTAATCAAGGCTATACGGCCGAACCATGATCTGGGAATTCCCTCCCATCGCTGCAAGTCCTGCTTCACCCTCTCAAACAGCGACACAAAGTTAGCTCCATACAGTTGCCGGAAGTGAGGGGTAATAAAAATTCCCAGATAGAGAAAACCTTTCTGTGACCATCTAAAAGGAAACTCCATTCCATCCTCCAGCTTCAGTAGCTCCACCAATTCCCCCCACAGGCAGGACTTCCGATTTTGGAAAATTTATTCTGTATCACAAAAAGCTGCCGAATAATTTAATGTTTTGTATTAGCTGGGGTATGGACTATTTGGGGTTAGCTAAAAACAGTAGGACATTGTCCGTATAGAGAGTGATTTTTGCTTCCCCTTCTCCCACCTTTGGTGCCGTTATTTCAGGGTCTTTTCAGACAGTCTCTGCCAGTGGTTCAAGCACCAAGGTAAACAGTCGCGGCAACAGGGGGCATCCCTGTCAGCTGCCCCTCCCCACACCAAAATTACTCAATTTCACACCATTCGCGATTCATCTCTCCCATCAACCAATCAGATCATACTCTCTACCTTTCTCAACCTATCCCCACCTCACCACACAGCTCCCCTAAAACCCACCCTGAAGAAGGGTTACACCCGAAATGCCGACCCCTGAAGAGATTAGACAGAAAAGATTGGATTGCAACAAGAGTCACAGGTATTTCTTACCTCATCTCATTGAATCAAACCCTCGAGCCCATCAATCCTGAAAACAGATTCCAACATTGAAGTCCCATTTGCTGGTTGCAAATGTAAAGTCTCTGTCAGGCTGAAAGAAGGAAGCTCTCGACTGAGAAATGAGTGAGCTTAACCCAGATCCTGAACAACAGCACAACAGAATGGAGTGATATAAATCAGAAACAGTATTAATACAGGGCAGCCTTAATACTGCAGCTGGCACTGAGTGCAGCCAGCACAGAGGGGAATGCTGGGAAGTTTGGTCTGTGTGGGAGTTCGGTGAACTCGGGGAAGGAGTCTACGTTTGCTTTTCCAAACTGATTTGGAGCTGTCACTTCAGCTGCTGGGAGCCTGCACATGCACTTGGTTTGAATGAAACAAAATGATAAACAAGAGAATAGGTGTCTGGTAAGCAGATCAGCTGGGAATTGTTTAGTATGAGGGACTGACTAAATAGACTGCTTCAGGACATGTCCATTAGGGAAGGTTAATAAATGGAAAGTACTGAAACTTCAAAACAGAGATTGAAGACAATTACTGGTCCAACGAAGGACTGGATATTTTTCATCGTAAGTGAGATCAATATATTTATTGAATTGAACTGATTCAGCATAAATACATCTGTAGTGAATGTATAAAACTACAGGAACTCCCACTTGGAGGCTGAGTTGAAAAAAATGATACATTCGGGAGGGGCAGAGATACCTGGAGACTTTGTTCCAGATGGAAGTTATAGGCCTCAGGACTGTACAGTTCAATCCATCGTGTAGTAAAGGGCACGAGGTTATGACCCGTGAGGGAAGCAGATGGGAGTTGGAGAATACAGTGGGACAGGAAAACCCCTCACTCTTCTCAACTCCAGTGAGAACAAGGCAAGCCTTTCCAACCTTTCCTCATCACACAGCCCACTCATTCCAAGGATCAATCGGGTAAAACCCCTCTGAAACACCTCCAACGCATTTATATTATTCCTTCAATAAGGAAACCAAACTACCCTCAGTATTTGAGATGTGGTCACACCAATGTCTAGGAATGACTGAAACATCACAGTCTCACTTTCTGGTCCTAACTCTTACTTTTACCAGCCTTTTTACTGTCCATGTCTAATTGCCCTGGACAAGGTGGTGATTAGCTGCCTTCTTGAATCCCTGCAGTCCGTGTGCTGCAGGTAGATCCACAATGCACTTAGGAAGGGAATTCCAGGATTCTGACCCAGTGACAGTGTAGGAACAGTGTTATAATTCCAAGTCAAACTAGTGAATGGCTTGGAGGGGAACTTGCTGGGATGATGTTCCCATTGTACCTGCTGTCTTTGTCCTTGATTTAAGTGATCATGGCTTTGGAAGATATTGTCTCAGGATTTTTGGTAAATCTCTGCAGTGCATCTTGTAAATAGTACACAGAGCTGTTACTGAGCGTCAGTGTGGAGGGAATGGGTGTGTGTGGATGTGGTGCCAATCAAGTGGGCTAAACGTTTTTTCAATGAGATTTAAATAAAATAATATAAGACAACATAAAATTAAATAAAATTAAAATGTGCTGCCTTTTTGATAAAACAAAAAGTTAACTTCTCCTCTCCCCATAGAGGCTGCACCTGTTGTCTTTCTCCAGCATCGCGCTTCTATTTGAGATTTGCAGTATTTTGTTTATGTATCTGTTTTAATGTCATTGGTTATAAGAGAAGCATTCATCAGCACACTGGGGAGATATTTCCTGAGATGGTCACAAAGCCCTTATATTCACATCGACCTGAGAGGGCAGTGGTTTAACCGATCATCCAGCAGATGGCATCTTTGCCTTTGCCAGCCTCAGGATAGTGCTCCATTCTCTGGAGTGGGGCTTGAAACCTGCAGGTTCAGATGACGGTGTTACCCCTGAGGCCGTCTATTCTTTCCTGGAATGTGGGTGTCACTGGCAAGACCAGCATTTGTTCCCCATCCCTAACTGCCCTGAAACTGAGTGGCTTGCTGGGCCTTTCAAATGGCAGATAAGGGTCAGCCACATTGCTGGAGTCCTGGCAGAGTCAGACATCTACAACAGGTCTACATGAACAAGGCCCTTTGGCCCAATGAGCCAAAGCCAGTCAAACAACCACCTCACTTTCCTAATTCCATGTTCCAGTACTTG
This sequence comes from Chiloscyllium plagiosum, assembly GCF_037043375.1. Taxonomy (NCBI): domain Eukaryota; kingdom Metazoa; phylum Chordata; class Chondrichthyes; order Orectolobiformes; family Hemiscylliidae; genus Chiloscyllium; species Chiloscyllium plagiosum. The sequence continues at coordinate 106,704,287 of NW_028270147.1, read as the reverse complement.
GCCCATAGCCCTGTACACCTCGGCATTATAGCTGCACATTGAAATACTTCAATGTTATGGGAGAGCTTCTGCCACAACCACCCTTACAGGCAGTGAGTCCCAGACTGTCACCACCCTCTGAGTGAAAATGTGCTTCCTTATGTTCCTTCTTAACCTTCAGTTATTTATCTTTAATCTATACCCCTCCGATCATTGATTATAACATAACCCCATGTGACCAAGTCACCCTTTATTGACACATGAACAGTCCTTGACTGTAATGCCTCATAGAGAGTCAGGCACCGGAGGCTTGGGGTCTCTGACACTCAGCATGTTTATGTCAGCGAGTATTCTCCCTGTTATATCCTGGTAACAATTTCAGATTTTCTTGTGAAACCCAGTTGGGAATTTTCATGGCACTGAATCTTCCACACACTCCCACCTCTCTTGATGCTCACCCTTGTCTGGTTAATTCTTCCCATTTCCTTCTCTTCTTTCAGTTCATTCCATTTCAGGAAAGTCTGTGATATTTCCAGGGAGGATGTGCTCTGGAAACCGCCGTTGACAAACTCACTGCTCTTCAATGGAAGGAAGACCAATGTTTGCAGCAAGCCTGGACTGTGCCCTTGTGTACCTTGCCTGAAGGATTCCATGTGATCTGTCAGTCTCCATCCCAGCCTGATAACCATCTCGGACATTGGAAGGAAATGCCCAGGGAGCAGGTTAACATGGTGCAAAAAGCCTTTCAGCTGAAGCTTCAGTGTTTGCGCTCAGTGTGCATTATCACTTGCTCACTGCTCCCCTTTTACATGATAATGGAGAGAGAACTCTTGCTGGTGCAGTTTTTTTTAATCATCCCAAGATATTGAAAGTTGTGAGCACAGTGCAGTAACTTTCAAGGACAAGATGGTGAGGTCCCACAGACAGGAAACAAATGACCAGATAAATCTATTCATAGAGTCATAGAGATGTACAGCACGGACACAGACCCTTCAGTCCAACCAGATATCCCAAAACCCAATCAATCCCACCTGCCGCACCCAGCCCATATCCCTCCAAATCCTTCCTATTCATATACCCACCCAAATGCCTCTTAAATGTTGCAATTGTACCAGCCTCCACTACTTCCTCTGGCAGCTCATTGCATACATGTACCACCCTCTGTGTGAAAGAGTTGCCCCTTAGGTCTCTTTTATATCTTTCCCCTCTCACCCTAAACCTATGCCCACTCGTTCTGGATTCCCTGACCTCAGGGAAAAGACTTTGTCTATTTACCCTATCCATGCCCCTCATAATTTTGTAAACCGCTATAAGGTCACCCCTCAGCCTCCGACGCTTCAGGGAAAACAGCCCCAGCCTGTCCAGCCTCTCCCTCTAGCTCAAATCCTCCAACCCTTGACAACATCCTTATAAATCTTTCCTGAACCCTTTCAAGTTTCACAACATCTTTCCGATAGGAAGAGACGAGAATTGCAGGCAATATTCCAACAGTGGCCTACCCAATGGCCTGTACAACTGCAAAATGACCTCCCAACTCTTGTACTCAATACTCTAACCAATAAAAGAAAGCATACCAAACACCTTTGAGCAGGATACCTGAGGGAATCTCTTCAGAATGGGGATCTTGTCAAGCCACGTCAGGTGGGAGTGGGGGTGTGGTCGGGGTGTGGTGGTGATGGAGCGTCAAATGATGGTGCCAGAGACTGTGCAACTTTCAGCAGTGCACCTCGGTCTCAGCCTGGATTCTGTGCTCTCATTTCTGAGGTGGCTTTCAATCCGATGACCATTTTGACGATGAGGCAGGAGCATTGCCCATGGAGCAATGTAACAATGTAAACTGTGTGGCTCTGAAAGCCTGAGTCAGCATCTCAGCTCAGAAGGATATCAACTCAATTATCAAATCTGTTTCTGCCCCTCTGCAGGCTGACCAGGCTGCCGGTGCCTTTCCAACACTCCCACGTTTCCTCCTGTGTCACAGCTCATTCTCCTGAGGGATACTTGTGCTCGGAGTCGAAAAGTGTGGCATTGGAAAAGCACAGCAGGTCAGGCAGTTGTGCTCAGGCCGAGGACATGACCTTGTCCCTCTGTCATATCCTCTTCCAGAAACTCATGGCTCACCACCACCACTCACCAGTTAGGGAAGGGCAACAAGCAAGGATGGAGATGGGGACACGAAGCCTAAAGTGCTGTTCTCTGCAGTTTGGGGGCATGCTTTGACAGCCCTTTGTTAGATCTTTGAGTGTAATTCATTTTTTGCTGATCCTAATGTCAATCTGAAGGACACCCCACCTTCCTGTCTGACAAACCAGGTTCACCCGTTTCTGGACGAGGCTCCAGTCTTTCAAAGAGATGAAGTCAAGCCTCACCAGTTTGATCATTTGAATTATACGCCATTTATTCTGATTTCTCCTGAGATGTGGTGGGCGTTGATGTGTCGGTTATTTGTTGGCCTTCCCTAATTGCCCTGGTGAGGGTGGTGGTGAATCATGTAATATCTAGGAAGCAACTGACAGGTCATTCCCACTGGAATCCACTGGAGTGACTGTGGGTTTGTTCATGGCTAATGGATGGAGTCATTACCCATAATCCTCAGTTGCAGTGCACGTACTCTATAGTTATGCATCGGCAGCTGTTTCACTGTGTCCGAAAAATACAAAGTCAGAAGTCACACAACACCAGGTTCTAGCCCAACAGGTTCATTTGAAATTACAAGCTTTCGAAGCGCTGCTCCTTCATCAGGTGTACCCCAGCCCCCCCCTCAGTATCCCCACATTACTGAACAGTACAAATAAACTGGGGCTCTGCGAGGATCTAACCGGCTCCATCTGTAGAAACGAGGAGAGAGAGAGAACAGCTTTCAGACCAGGATACTGATCGCACCACAATGAAAATGTCCTGCATGCTATGAGTTTTCAAAAAAGAAGTGCTTTGATGTGGCTTTTGATTGTCTTCACGGTGTGCTGTTTTGTTCATTCTGTGATATGCATAGACTATGTCAGTATTGGGGATCACAAAGTATGTTCCCTCCATTAAACACTTTCCAACACACCCTCTCCATCTTGCTTTACTCCTTAGTGACTCTTCTACAATTGTCCCTGTTCCCTCACTCCGTCCCGGACCCAGAGGGATTGATGGCCGGAGTTCATGACCCCACACTGTGTGAAGGTTGGTGTGAAGTGAGGCCAGTGTGTTGGAGCTTGGGCTCCTGCCTCAGGCCCAGGTGTAGGGGCCTGTTCAACAATCTGCAAATTGTCCTTTTTCTCTTTCTGATCATACTGGAGTTTTCAAGCTGCAGTAATTAGCTGGAAACCAGCTGACTTGTCCAAAATGTTCCCAGCACTGGACAGATCTCTGCTGTTGAATTTTACTCTCGAGACAGATCCTTATAAAGTGTCTGTTATCTTTACTTTGTTAGAATTCATGTGTCAGATGCTGCTTCCTTGCCCTGGTACTGATAAAATCACCAATGCAGAAAGTTTTCAAGAAAGTGTTTGGTACAATTTCAAATATTGTTTAACAATCTAAAGCTGTAGATACATCAGTGTCCGAGTTTAACATCATGGTCTGAGTTTTTAATGGCCCCTCACTCGTGATAATTCAGTTTTCAATGTTTCTCTTCCCTTACGTGTTATGAAGATGATTGCAAACATATTTTGATGAGATCAGAGCGTCGTCAACACCATTTGACAGAGTGGGTGGTTGTTGAATTCTCATCCCACAATTGTCTAGCTTTCAAAGAAAGCGCTATCATCTTTGTGGTTACAATTGAAATTAAATTGGTCCCAGATTTTATAAATACTGTGTTTGGATTTTATTTTTGGAATGCTAATTTGCAATAAAAATATCCTGTTCGGTTTTGCAGCTCAGTCATTGTGTTTGTCATAGAATCATACAGTCATAGAGATGTACAGCATGGAAACAGACCTTTCAGTCCAACTCATCCATGCTGACCAGATATCCTAAATTAATCTAGTCCCATTAGCCAGCACTTGGCCCATATCCCTCTAAACCCTTCCTATTCATGTACCCATCCAGGTGTGTTTTAAATGTAATTATAACAGCCTCCATCACTTCCTCTGGCAGCTCATTCCATACACACACCACTCTCTGCACGAAAAACGTCGCCCGTTAGGTACCTTTCAAAATTTTCCCATCTCATCCTAAACCTATGCCCTCTAGTTCTGGACTCCCCCACCCCAGAGAAAAGACCTTGTCTATTTCCCTTATCCATGCCTCTCATGTCTTCATAAAGTTCTCTAAGATCACCCCTCAGCTTCCTACGCTCCAGGGAAAACAGCCCCAGCATATTCAGCCTCACCCTGTAGCTCAAATCCTCCAACCCTGGCAACATTCATGTAAATCTTTTCTGAACCATTTCAAGTTGCACAACATTGTAGATTTGTTCCTCTACATCCCTCCCACAAGTCAGTGACCCAGAGTGAAATCTGATTGCACATTTTTTTCTTCTGTATCTCGAGTGAATAAATTCTGTCCTTGACCCCTCTGGGACATTCACTCATTCCAGCTCCACACTGATCTCTATAAACAATCCTCAACCATTTCTCTATTTCCTATCTTTCCTGAACACCTTGGATCCAAAAACATTTAAAACCCAATCTTGCCCTTCTTTGAGCCGGGTTTCAGTTGGTGGAACAACAACATGGCAATCTGTCTCTGTAACTCCCCAGTCTTGTTTCCCACAGACCGTGTTGCCCCATACATGCACAGTCACTTTGGTTCAGAATTGATTAAACTCTCCCGCTCTCTGACCCTGCCTAGTAAGTTACGATTCCTCATTCTGGCGAAATCTATCACCCAGCATTCTTGGAGCTTAGGGTTCGTCTCTGATATTACCTTTTGGTTCCACAGCCCTGCCAAATCAGTTGAAACCCTCCCAACTAGCATTTGCAATTCACTCCAGAAGGAACTTAGTCCCCAGTTTTGTTCAGGAGCAACCTCTGTCCAGGTCACAACTCACCAGGATCAGTCACAACATCCCAAGAATCTAAACCCCTCCCTCCTAGCTGAATATTGGACCAGGAGATATCAACTGGACCTCAGTGGGAGCACTCTCCCCTCGGACTCATAATGTTTTGGCTTCACATCCCACTCCAGAGATTTCAGCCCATCATCCAGGCTGAGAGTGCAGTGCAGTACTGAGGGAGTGCTGCATTGTCGGAGGGTCAGTACTGAGGGAATGCTGCATTGTCGGAGGGTCAGTACTGAGGTATTGCCACACTGTTGGAGGGTCAGTACTGAGGGATTGCCTCACTGTCGGAGGGTCAATACTGAGGTATTGTCACACTGACCGAGGGCCAGTACTGAGGTATTGCCACACTGTCAAAGGGTCAATGTTGAGGTACTGCCTCACTGTTGGAGGGTCAGTACTGAGGTATTATCACACTGTCGGAGGGTCAGTACTGAGGCATTGCCTCACTGTCGGAGGGTCAGTACTGAGGTATTGCCACACTGTCGAAGGGTCAGTACTGAGGGGGCACCACACTGTCAAAGGGACCACCTTAAGATGGGGCCACCTGATGCCTTTCCCTCTCCAGTTCGTGGAGGGGGAGGTGTATGGGGTCGGGGGAAGTGCAGTCGGAGATGCCATGGCACTATTAGATGAAGAGCAAGGCAGTTTTCCCAGGTTTTCTGGTCAATATTTATCCTCCAACCAACATCACTAAAAAAAGGTGATCTGCTCATGACCATTCTGCTTTCTGGAATCTTGCTGAACACAGTCAGACATGTGGGACATAAGGCACCCTATGGTGTGGGACAGGTGCTACACAAATGTAAGTCTTTCTTTGAGGGTGGGAGTCTCCTGATCCTGACCCTCACCCATTATTCACACACTCTCCCCTTCCAGGGGTCATGGGGTCATTAGGAGCAGTGATCCTGTCGAACCCTGGGACACTGAGACTCATTGCAGCCTCACCCTTGACCTAAGCCCAGTGCTGGGAAGCAAGGTTCGAAATGAAATCTAGAACCTTCTACATGAACATCCAATGTGACTCTTTCCTGAAGTGTGTTGATCCGAGTCTGTTCCAATGTTCTTGGATAAAGTTCTCCTGATCGATGTGTGATCAGGGGTTTGTTAAAGAGCTATCGACATAAAGACCTGATGTCCTTTTAGGAAGGAAATCGACTGTCCTTATCCAGTCTAACCTATACGTGACTCCAGACCCACAGCAATGAGGTTAACTGTTAACCACCCTTTAGTTTTTTGAAGAAGTAACAAAGAGGATTGATGAAGGCAGAGCAGTAGATGTGATCTGTATGGACTTCAGTAAGACGTCCAACAAGGTTTCCCATGGGAGACTGATTAGCAAGGTTAGATCTCATGGAATAAAGGGAGAACTAGCCATTTGGATACAGAACTGGCTCAAAGGTAGAAGACAGAGGGTGGTGGTGGAGGGTTGTTTTTCAGACTGGAGACCTATAACCAGTGGAGTGTCACAAGGATCGGTGCTGGGTCTTCTACTATTTGTCATTTACATAAATGATTTGGATGTGAGCGGCACGGTGGCACAGTGGTTAGCACTGCTGTCTCACAGCGCCAGAGACCCAGATTCAATTCTCGCCTCAGGCGACTGACTGTGTGGAGTTTGCACATTCTCCCCGTGTCTGCATGGGTTTCCTCCGGGTGCTCTGGTTTCCTCCGACAGTCCAAAAATGTGCAGGTAAGGTGAATTGGCCATACTAAATTGCCCGTAGTGTTAGGTAAGGGGTAAATGTAGGGGTGTGGGTGGGTTGCGCTTCGGCGGGTCGGTGTGGACTTGTTGGGCCGAAGGGCCTGTTTCCACACTGTAATCTAATCTAATCTAATAAGAAGTACAGTTAGTAAGTTTGCAGATGACACCAAAATTGGAGGTGTAGTGGACAGCAAAAAGGGTCACCTCAAATTACAACAGGATCTGGACCAGATGGACCAATGGGCTGAGAAGTGGCAGATGGAGTTTAATTCAGATAAATGCGAGGTGCTGCATTTTGGGAAAGCAAATCTTCGCAAGACTTATACACTTAAAGGAAAGGTCCTAGGGACTGTTGCTGAACAAAGAGACCTTGGAGTGCAGGTTCATAGCTCCTTGAAAGTGGAGTCACAGGTAGATAGGATAGTGAAGAAGGCATTTGGCATACTTTCCTTTATTGGTCAGCGTATCGAGTACAGGAGTTGGGAGGTCATGTTGCGGCTGCATAGGACATTGGTTAGGCCACTGTTGGAATATTGCCTGCATTTCTGGTCTCCTTCCTATTGGAAAGATGTTGTGAAACTTGAAGGGGTTCAGAAAAGATTTACAAGGATGTTGCCAGGGTTGGAGGAACTGAGCTACAGGGAGAGGCTGAACAGGCTGGGGCTGTTTTCCCTGAAGTGTTGGAGGCTGAGGGGTGACCTTATAGAGGTTTACAAAATTATGAGGGGCATGGATAGGATAAATAGACAAAGTCTTTTCGCTGGGGTCGGGGAGTCTAGAACTAGAGGGCATAGGTTTAGGGTGAGAGGGGAAGGGGCAACTTTTTCACCCAGAGGGTGGTATGTGGATGGAATGAGCTTCCAGAGGATGTGGTGGATGCTGATACAATTGCAACATTTAAGAGGTATTTGGATGGGTATATGAATAGGAAGGGTTTGGAGGGATATGGGCCGGGTGCTGGCAGGTGGGACTAGATTGGGTTGGGATATCTGGTTGGTATGGACGGGATGGACCAAAGGGTCTGTTTCCATGCTGTACATCCCTATGACTCTATGACTCTGTAATGGCCGAGCAAGGCACTCCATTTTAACAATCACTGGAAAGTCTCAAAACTGGAATGAAACCGGGCAGACCACTTGGCATTGACATCGGTGTCAGAAACAACATCATCAAACACAGTCCTGTCCACCCTGTACCATTCTCCGTACTTTATCTGGGGGTGAGTGCCAAATTCAGGAGAGCTGTCTCACAGATTAGTCAAACAAGAGCCTGACACAGTCATACTCACAGAATCATACCTTCCAGACAATGTCCCAAACACCACCCTCACCATCCCTTGATATGGCCTGTCCCACTGGTCGGACAGACCCAGCAGCAATGGTGGTGCAGTCTTTATCATTTCAGGCACAGATTATAAGATCAGGGAGGATATGTTGGAGCTGGGCAGAACTGGTTAGGCCACAGCTGGAGTACTGTGTGCAGTTCTGGTCACCACACTGTGGGAAGGATGTGATTGCACTGGAAGGGGTGCAGAGGAGATTCATCAGAGAGTTGTGTGGAATGGAGCATCTGAAAAGATGTGAGGAGAGGCTGGATAAGTTTGAGTGGTTTACTTTGGAGCAGAAAAGTTGGATGGGGGACCTGATCGAGGTGTACAAGGTCATGATGGGAATGGAGAGGATGGATAGAATGTAGTTGTTGCCCTTAGTTGGAGGTTCAGTAACAAGTTGGCACACATTCAATGTGAAAGGCAGAAGGTTTAGAGGGGATTTGAGGAAATGCTTTTTCATCCAGAGGGTGGGAGTCGGGAATGCACTGCCTGGGAGGATCGCTGAGGCAGAAAGCATCACAACCTTTAAATGTACTTGAAGGACCACCAGAAATGTCCAAACTTTCAATGTTATTGATCTGGTTCTGGAAAGTTGATGCAGTGCAGTGTTGGTGGTACAGATTTGATGGAGTGAATGGCCTCTTCTATACTGTATGATTTGATTAAACCGCTGATTGATTGGCACGTACTGTCCTCCCTCAGCTGATGAGTCAGTCTCTCCTCCATGTTGAACAGCACTTGGAGGAAGCTCTGAGGGTGGTGAGGGCACAGAATGTACTCTGGGTGGGGGACTTCAATGTCCACCATCAAAAAGGAATTTGAATAAATATCCATTCTTTTGTTGGGTTTATTAGGTATTGGCTACAAATGTTCAAACAGATTGTATTCCCAGTGAATGTTCGGAGCATGGGCATTTAATCCTTCGAATGCCCGGGATTAAAACTGTTTCTCTTGTCGTTCAGGCCATGAGAACTCTCAGCCCAAGCTGACCCTGCTACCCCCCTCCCCAGAGCAGGTCAATGCCAAGGGCACTGCCACCCTGGTGTGCCTTCCCAATCATTTCTATCCCAATGAGCTGGAGGTACAGTGGAAGAAAGATGGTGCAGTCATTTCGAACGGGGTTCAGACCAGCAACTACCTGCGAGCTTCGGACAGCACCTACAGTGTCAGCAGCCTGCTGACCCTCTCTGGGTCTGACTGGGAGTCCAACGCTCGCTTCACCTGTGCCCTCACCCACGTGACCCTCTCCTCTCCCCTCAGCAAGAGCATCAGGAGATCAGAATGTGTGTAGAGTGTTGGAGACAGTCCACAGAGGAGACACAACTTTAAATAGAACAGGGCTGAACTGGCAGGGCAAAGGTCATTGTCAGCACTGAATTTCAACTCTTCTTCTTCTTTGGACTGGCTCGGAGATGTTTCTGAGGTTCAGGGGTCAAGACAGCCCATTGAGACAGTGTACAGTGAGCTTTTCTCAGCACCTGACCCTGTGCTCTTTTTGTCCTGGGAGTGTTTGCAAGGAACAGTGTTGAGACAGCTTGAGACAGCTTGAGACAGTGGAGAGAGACAATTTCTTTGTATCTAATCCTGTGCAGTCCCTGTCCTGGGAGTGTTTAATGGGGAAAGTGTAGACTCCTATTGCCAAGTAAAATGCCTCAAAGATGTTGAAGACTATCAGCTTTTCAAAAACGTGAACCTCAGAAGTCTCTGCTTCAGTAAACCAGATCTCCTTCCTGCTCAGTCGCCAGTTCCAACCTCAGGATTTGTCACTGTTTAAAGGGACAGGATTCTCATATTGTTGAGAAAATCTCCACAAATGTTTTGCCTCAAGCTCCATTGTGTCTGTGAATTTGTGCGGCTTTCTCTGTCTGGGCTGTTAATTGCAGTCTGTTTTCTATCAATGTCAATCTGGAAAAGGGAATAAAGATGAAGGTTCAGTCTCTGTCTCTGGGTGCACCACCTCCCTCTCAGCTGATTAGCTACATTTCAGCAGTGAGTGTCATGGTTGGCTGCTCGGACTGTCAATGACTGGCATTGGACTGATGATTGGACTGAGAGAGAAGTGTCAATCATTTCCAAGTGATCCCTTTGATCTGGCCTCCGTCAAGTTTACAAAATTCAAATCAGAACAGAAACTGAAAGCTGCTGGGGGTCAATCATTACAATGTGAGGCATTCACTCTTCATTCTGTTGGTCCAGACCCAGTTGGTAGGATCGCACTGTGCACTCTCTGCTGCTGCTCGCTAACACCTGAAATGAACTTAGGCCAGTCACAGGCTGCGATCGTAAGGTTCATTCCTCCCACCTTAGCCTGTTACTCACTGTGGCAAAAGTGAGGACTGCAGATGCTGGAAACCAGAGTTTAGATCAGAGTGGTCTCTCCACCCTGGAGGCTTCCTGCCTCTATTCCTCATGAAGGGCTTTTGCCCGAAACGTCGATTTTCCTGCCCTCAGATACTGCCTGACCTGCTGTGCTTTTCCAGCAACACTCTGTTACTCACTGTGACAACTCGAAACTGAACTCAGTGAGGGCATTGTTCAGACAGAGAATCAACCAGGAAATCACAGCATACATGACCCTGTATGGGTGTGACTCTAACTCTGTACTATCTGTAGATGTGTCAGTCAGTGTGGGTATGACTGTTGCCCAGTGTAGGTGTGTGTCCCTGTTCCCCAGTTAATGTCTGTGGATGTGTGTCTCAGCCTTGCAGCACATCATCCCTCCTTGAGTTTGATTTCAATGTGAAACCAATTGGTGATTTCAGGTTTGCTTTGAGGTGGGGAGTGGAGAGGATGTGCTGTGTCAGGACAATTTGTGATCATATCCTGGCCACTATACCCATATTCCGGTTAAATC